>NW_010516542.1:0-2391 GCF_000687285.1 Phaethon lepturus
GAGGAAATGGCCTCAAGGTGTGCCAGAGGAGTTTTAGATTGGATATTTCTTCACCAAAAATGTTGTCAAGCATTGGCACAGCCTGCCCTGGGAAGTGGTTGAGTCACTGTCCCTGGAGGTATTTCGAAGACGTGTATACGTGCCGCTTAGGGACATGGTTTAGTGGTGGACTTGGCAGTGTTAGGTTAATGGTTGGACTCGATGATCTTAAAGGTCCTTTCCAACCTAAGTGATTCTATGATTCTATGATACCAAATAAAAAGTAGAATAAATTTGTGTGTACACACAAGGTGATGTTTTAGGCCAGGAATCTATTGTTCAAAAAGAACTTTGTGGAAGGAAAGACTGAGGATGTGATTCTGTTTAAGACAGTTCTTATTCCTGAATTGCATACACCAGTTGGAAATGATTAAGGGAGTAACACAAAAAAAGCACAATAAGCAAGTTCAAAGAATTACTAAGGAGCTAAAAACAGGTATATTTTTCATACTGTATAGGTATGAAAGATAGGAAGGTCCATTATGTTCATCTAGTCTGCCCAGACATGCAATATGTACCAAAGACTATCATCCAGTAATTCCTGCATCAATTCTTTACAGACAGTTCCACCCTAAGAGAGATGCAGATAAAGGATGCTCATATGAAAATCCCATATGAAAAATAATTTTTATTGTAATGAAAAAAATTCTGATAGCTAATTCAGTGTATGAATTGTAGAGGTTTCTCTCAGACTAAGAGGAGCTCCTGATATTGTACTGCATTGGATCTGTTGCTTCAGCTTTCCCTTAGTTCTATACTGTGAGTGGAACAAAGGATTTTTCAAAAATTTTTAATTGCTATTTTCCTTTAACTTGGGCTCAGCAGAGCAGTAATATAATCTTGTAGCAGCAGTTTGCCACTTCTCACGATCCTCTCTATAATAGCGTTGGTGGAAGTCTGTAAAAATGTGAGGTATCTCTGGATTTAAGTACTTGTATCAGTTTTGGACCTGCCTGGCCTCAGTTCTGTTGCTGTTTGCTTTCCTTGCTTGGCTTTTTGGTTCTCTGCGTGTGGATGGAGACTCAGGTTGAGAGCAACCTGCTTGGTTGAGGTCCTAGCCCACCCTCTAGGTAAATAATGATCTCCCCCCAAGGTCTCCTCTGATTTATTTGGCAAGGGTGAAATTCTCCCACCTTCTTTGGACTAACAGTCTGAAATATTTTATCTCACATATTTACTTGCACTGATGAATACATCCCTAGCTCCTGCATCCTGCCTGCTCCAGCCTGGCCTGCATCCACAAGCCATACTCCACGTCTGGGCTGTAAAATTTCCTTTCTTTCTTGTCATTTCTAGTCAGGCTGTTCCTCAGCTCCAAGAAATCCCCTTACTGTGTCCCAAGGCTTGAAGAGACCAATGGCCTCACCTTCCCTTTTGTTGCTGGAGCTCTTCCTGCTTTCCTCTTTCTTTTTTGCCTCTGTGACCTGTGGGGCTTTTAAGTCTTGTACTATTCAGCTGGGGTCTTAGATGTCAAACAAGAGACCATCGTTAATATTGTGTTATACCTAAAACATCATCATACCCTTTATTTGCCCTGTTCTGTGTACTGTGAGCCATAGTGTGGAGAGCAAATACCTTTCCTAGTATTTCTAAAGGTTGAAATAAATAATGAAAAGACGGTTGGAAAGGTTGGCATCCTCTCCCAGACTTTCCACTCTGAAATGATGAATTGTTTCTTGTGTTTATTCCATGAGAAATCTGGGCAGAGAGTTTCTGCAGCCTTCTTCCAACACAGCACAATCAAATGCTTGAGCCATGTCACCTAAGATCTGTGCCACCCACCCCACTGTGCCAGCTGCCCATGACTGCTTTCATGTCGTCTCCATTCCTGTACCAGCAGTCTTTCTCCTAAAGAAATTATTTGCCTGCAAACTCAGTGTTAGTCCCCCTGAAACCCAATTACTCCAGAACCACATTTATTTGAACCTTTTGTAGATGCATAATGATCAACCTTATGACATTTTTTTGCTATGTCTTTTAATTCTGAATGAACATGCAACACAAACACTGCACCAGTGCTGGCAGCCTGTAATCCCAGATAGCCCCCTTTACGTTACCACTTCCTTCCAGATTTTTGTCATTGTTGGACACAAGCACAAGGAGCGGGTTGTCTCATCATTTGACCTTCCACATGCCCTGTGACAGTAATTTTCATCTGACCCACATCTAAACATGTGGGTTGGCATGCTGCTAATTTTATGCAAAAACTGAAAATTCCTCAAAATAATTTCATTTCTGTTGGAGCTGAGCCAATAAAGCCTTTCCCTCTGTTTGTCATGCTTGAGTGCTCAGATCATTTTGTTGCCATTTCCAGAATGGGCAGAGGAAGGAAGGAAGGGAGGAAGGGAGGAA
>NW_010516543.1:0-26196 GCF_000687285.1 Phaethon lepturus
GTCCTTTGTGGAAGGGCTCGCCGGGAAGGTGAAAGGCCGTTGTTTATAGTATTTTACTTCCTCGCAATAAAAGCGGAAGGGTTATTACGCCAGCGGGATCCTAATGACTTGTCCTGGTAACCAGCCTCTGCCCTCAGGATTTTTCTGGGGGTGTGGGGGTCTTAAACTGTGAGGGTGGTGAACAGCCCAAAAACCACACTGGAGAGGACAGACATGACCGCATCCTGTGACTGGGGGGGCTCCTGCCCCTCTTGGGCCTCCAGCCAAAGCCAGGCCAGCAGGACAGTGCACCAGTGACCACACTGCCAGCTATAGGAACAAGGCCGCACCAGAAAAACGGCCCTCACTATGGCTGCCCACCCACTGCCCTCCTCACGCAGCAGCCTGCCCCAGCCCCGAGGAGCAGACACAGGGCAGAGGCAAAAGGCCGAGGTGTATGGGAGGGGCAGGAGGGTAACAGGGAGGGGGGCAGGGGCACAACTATATCTCTATCCCTTTAAACATGGGCGAGAGTAACATGACCTGCCACCGGGGACTGCAGTGCAGGAGTCTTTGAGCACAGAAGGCAAGATCCCACCTCAAAAATCTTATTGTGGGGAGCAGAGGACCAGACTGGCCTTTCAAAGCAGAAAGGGCAGCAGCCTGGTCCGTGCTGCAGGGGTGGATGGGGGAGCAACTGAATTAAAACAAACCACACTAATGCTGAGCTCACACCACGTTCTCGGTCAGAAGCTGGCTCTGCTCCCACTGCAGAGGAGACCTCCACCAGCTGGCCATTTGCTCTGCTCCAGCTGGAGTCAGTTCAAGAAAAACATGACTGAAGAGGTTTGAAAAGACCATCCTGGTCCCAGAAAAAGCCAGGCGGTTGCTCAGCGATGGTTATACAAGTGCGCCCGTTTGCTGCTGCAGTAGCTGCTCTCTGCAGCGCATTACCCGTGGGACTGCCTGCAGACCCACTTCTGCTTCACACTCCTTAAAGGAAACGTTCCTGGTGCAACATCAGAGTCCAAACCCCTCTCTCAGGCCAAGATGTGTTCACCACAGTCAAGTCAGATTATGGCAGAAAGGACAATTTCATGAAACAAGCTTCAAGAAAACAAAAGACAACTACATGCAACACATGATGATTTTGTGGAGAAAAACTAGTTTTAACATAGATGTTTACCGTTCAACTGCTAATCTCCCTACTTAGTCTGCGTGTTACCATGCTCTCCACGATAGATACCTTTTGCGCTCCATAACCAGCACACTTGTACAGCAGGTGGAAGAATTGACCTTAGGGAAAAAGCTGCTTTTAACGCCCCTGACCCACCCCTTTTGCTTGGCTGCCATTCTAAGCAGGGAGCTACTTGCTTTAGCTACCCCGGCGTGTTTAGCTTCGCAAATCAAATTTTATGGATGTATAACTAAGGCCAGGCTGTGGAGCTACAATGTTTCCCCTTCCACAGTGTGACATTCCTCAAGTTAGTTCGCATCTCGCCTCGTTTCTGCTGGCAGGCTAGTTGGGGTCTCAGCAACCCCTGCACCGAGCAAGGAAAAACAAGAAAGGGCAAACAAGCACTACTGCAAGGCAGCTCGTGCTGGCTTTGCCAGACACTGGCGACCACCTTTGAAAGAACTGGTTTTTAGAAGACAGGCAAAGTTCAGCTGGTGCCACTCACAGAAGGACCAACAACAAAAGTCACTGCCACCCCAAAAAAATCTTTGGGGTGAGTACTTCCGAAGGGGTGCCAAATACTCGCCTGTGAAAAGCATTGGTGTAGATAAGCGTCTATCACGCAACACACTGCCACCACCAAAACCAGAGACAAGTTCCTCTGCCAGCTCATCAATCCTGAGAGCATCCAACATCTACAGCGTGATGTAACATACTGTGCTGAACCACTTACAGCTCTGGAACCTCATACAGAAAATACACATTTCTAGTTTATATTCACTTCTCAATTTTTATTCTATTTCTCGCATGGTCTTCAAATACAGTTTTACAGGTCTTTTTTTCTGCTACAGATACTGTTGATCTAAAAACAGATTAATGAAAGTGGCATTCCAACCTTAATGAAAATTCATAGCCATGAAAGATATGTCAACATATCACTTTACAATCCTAGAATGATGGTATTGGCCTGACATTCCATAGGCTTATACAATTAATTTTTATAATAGTAACAAAGTCATAGGAAGAGAAAATGTGGCAACTCCTTAAAAGCCAAGAAATAAGGCCACAAGCATCCTATGCTGTATGTTATGCATCCCGATAAAATAAGTTGACTCTGGTATCTGTGAAGAAACAAAACTTTCCCACCTGATAAACCAAGGTATCAGCTACTCAACATGCACTCAAAGCTGTATAAAAATTAGTGGCATTCAGCTCTGACTTACATGAAATCCCATAGCACAACCCCGTACCTCTCCCTAAAAATGAAATGAACTTGTTTCAACTTAAATACTTTGCTACCACATTAAAAAAATTGTTCACATTCTGCAAAGGAAAAAAAACAAAACAAAACACAAAAACAAAACCCATCCTGCATGTGACTGAACCAGAAGGCCAAGCACAGCATCTCCTTACAGGTGGCAGACAACATTACTGCAGTCTTAATGCCGCTCGTCACAGGTTGCCTAACTTCTTCTATGTAGCCGGAGGCTTGTAAAAGGAACCAAACTTCCTTTGCACACCACTGAAAAAAACCCAGGAAAATTAAAAAGGAAGATAAAGACAGCTGATGGCAGCAGGTGAAAGAAGCAAGGTACTGCAAGGTGTATACCATTGGCCGATTAGGTACCTGGGACTTCTGTGAAATACCAATTTCATAAATGATGCAAAATACCTCACTACCAGATCCCACACCATGCTGATTCCATCCCATAACCAAACATATCAGACCTGGGTAAAAACATTAAACTCTTGGAACATTTAAAAGTAGGTAACCATTTAAATAATGTGTAAAAATGTGCTTATTGTGGCATTTCTCATAGAAAAGTTATTTGATACAAATGTGCAGGACTTGAAGACCCTGATTTAATCAAACTAGTACGAACAGGCTTTGAAACATGGTCACTGTTCCAAGGACAAATCCCAGCTGTGGGCCAGCTCTCTCCCTCTCACCATCTTTCATCCACAATCCTGTGCAAACGCTACCAAAATTAACGGGTTCGGCAGACCACCCTGTGAATTGCTGTTTCAGTCCCAGGAGAATGATGACAACCTCAAGCAGTGACAAACTGCCGTCTGAAGGATGGTTTGGGATCCGCACCCCTTACCCAAGATGGTCAGTTTCTAGCCCTGGATATGAGGCACAATAAGAAAGGTCAGCGCAGATTTGTTCTCCATTGTGGTTTCAGGTTATTCAAAAGTGCCATCTTGGACCTATACCATTTCACTTTTCAAAAGAAAAAGTTACAAAAACTGGTAAACAAAAAGTTAGTCAGCATACCGCTACGTTTATATACACTGAAATTTACAAGTTTGTCATCAAGTGACTTCTGCCACAGACCACTGCACATTTGTCCCTAACAAAGCACGAAGCTTGAACCAATGGTCATCAGAAGTGACAACAGGTCATTGCTTTATCAACAAGCATAAAGATAGTCAAAAATAGAACTGTAGCTACTTATCTTTAAATTTGCTGATTGACACAAGCAATCCCTCCCATTTCTGCAACCTGCAGTTGCACATCCTGCTCTATGACAGAGGAAAACCTCTGCATCTTTACAGGTACTTCTGACAGAGACTGCTTTGCTGTTGACATGTGCATGCAGAGAACTGCTGTCAACCACAGCACCGACTGAGAGGGATTCCTCCGAGAAGCTATAGCCCATGCAATATTCCTTGGCACTTCACACAGGACCAGGAGAGGACAAGGTTTCTCTTTGTTAAAACAGTGTTTTCAGCAGCATTAACCTCTTCCAACAAATTACAGTCTGAACATGTGATGGGTGATTTTCGCATAGCCCCTTCTACCAAGCTGGCTTATTGCTGGCTTTGTGCAGCTAGACCATATGAAGATCCCCACCACTACCTGCCCAGCTGTTAAGGGACTACAGTACTGGAACAGTTCGCTGTCAAGCACTTCACAGGCTTCTTCCAAGGATAACAACATCCTTTGGAAATCCTTCCATTTTGGCAATTTCAAAACAACCCAGCTTGCTGTAAAATTCCAGGATTCTTTTATCATCTGGTCTCACTTCACAAAAAGCCCCACGGGAGCCTGAGAAGGGAAAAGAGAAACAAAACGCTGTAGGAAAAGTTATTGTAAAAAGCACAGACATCAAATATTACTAGAGTTCCCACCTACTTTAACGTTTAAACCCAATGAAACCACCGATCCAAGTCCACATGGAGCATAGTGCCCAAAAGAGAGCAGATTTATAGCAACATAGCTGACCATCCCCTAAAAGGGCTGCACAGTGCAGATGTCTTGTCAGCCTGAGCAAACGACCTCCCCTCTGCACACCTTTTATTTCACATAAAAGCATCCTGAAACTCTGATGTTGGCTCAGAAAATAGAACTAGAAGCAGGCACCAAATCACACAAAGGAACTGTGAACCTCAGGTGCGCAGTAAGGCAGACAGCCAAGTACTTCCCCATATTGAAGGTTTTGGTAATTATCCACCAGTGCACACTGCGACATGTAAGAAAAAGCAACATTACCAATGCCAGCAGGGGAAATATAAACATTTGTGCACCGTTCAAGATGTAAAAATGTGTGCTCTCATGGCCAAATCACTCCCTCAGTTCTTCCTATTTTCTAATTTGCAGGATAATAGCTAAAGTGAAATGCTATGTTTTACTGAAGACAGCAGCAGAAGTTAGCTATCTGAAAGCTTTTGTAATTATTTACTTAAATCTAGAGTGCCAACTATGGCAGGAATCGAGTATCTCAGGATGATGTGCAAATACAGCAATGCTACTATAACCATCCCAAGCTCTCTTTGCATCCTAGAACCAACACATAATTAGGAAACAAGGAATTCTGAGTGCAAGAAGCTTACCATTAGCCTTTAGAGAAGAGAGCAGGCAGGCCATCATACTTTTGGCCACGCTTGGATCTGTAACTTTTTTGTGGATATCAATCTTTATCAACGATGGGAAGTTGGCAAGAAATGATTCTGGCAATACTTCTTGCTCTTCATGGAAGCTTAGCATTATTTTCTGAAAAGAATATGGGAAGCAGACATTTAATCGCTATCCAGCTTTTCATTTTCATTCATATTTATTAAGGGAGGCTGCTTTGCTCGTGGAATATACCTACAAATCAGCACGCTTTTCAGCCACACCTCTGATGGTCACTTCATTCCTTACCTGCTGAATTGCTCTCTGTACTCCAGACAAAAAGGCAGCCTACTGAAGCTTCTCAGTTTGTCAAAGGAGGAGTGCAAGACTCCTTGCATGGCTTCTCAGTGACCCAGAGTTTAAGTGAGAAAAAAACATAAGCCAACCCATAACTAACAGTTTGGGCATGGGTATTCCTTTTCTTTGCATTTTACATGGGCAGTTTTAGCTCAAAGTGTCCCAACCTTCCACATGTATTCTTTGGTTCACAGCAGCCTGGAAACATCTCTCATGTTTACGCAATTATCTAGGACTACTTGCCCCAACACAGGCAAATTTGTCTCTAGCTTGAAATAATACTTGTTGATGACTAAAGGATGTTGTTGATCACTAAAGACTATTGCAATCACCCAGGAAGGTCTTCAGGAACATGACATCAGACATTAACTTCATGCAACTCATGGGGATGGAACAATCACGTGAGGTAATACAGCAGTAGACAAAGCCAAATCTGAAACACACTCAAGTCATTTGCCCTGCTGGTTACTGAGTTTTAAAACCTTTAGGGAGCACTGGCTCAAGTAAACAAGCCACCTAGCTTCATTTCTTGTATAATTGAAAGCCACTATCATAACAACCCAAACTAGGACTTCATCACACAAGGAACCGTAACATTAGCAAGCCCCACCTTTTTTTCAGGTCAAGTTTAAATGCAATCTCCTCAAACCTACAAACTGCCATCTCTCAAACTCTTGCAGGGAGAGTCTCTGTTCAAAGTTACTACTTCAAATTTGTTGAGCTACTTCAGGTTCAGAACCATGCCTGCTCCTCTGGTCTTTCCTTTATCACAGCTGCAACAGGTACAATCCCATAGAAAGCATTCAAAGCTAGCCGTGCTGGCTTCAAGCATCAAGGCAAAGGTGATACCTGTTTCTTCCAACCATAGAAGTGCTACAAGGAGTAGGGTACAGGTGGGGCTAAGAAGCAGTTGGACAGATGATGCATTCACCTCTTGCGATCAATAATAACTAACCTCAGGAAAAGCAGATACCAGATAAACTTCCCTGAGAGGAACCTAGCCAAAACTGCAAGACAATGTCACAAGTCAGAGGATTGGATTTTTCTTTTGTGAAACAACACATTTTGTTTATCCCATAAAGTCTGGGGCTCAAGATGTATTTTTAACTACAGAATAACTGAACTGTGCTAGAAGTCAGCAATTTGAATCAAATGACCTAAATAGTACAGAAAGGAAGCTCTTCAAACCAAAATGGAGACTGAGATTATCAAGAGGTAAGAATTCTGTAAAGGAAACCAAATCAATCCTATTCTGTGAGAAAACTTTTTGCTACATGATCTTCAGTGACAATAGCTTCTAAGCAACTACTGAATATTCTCTGTTATAGTGTCAAAAGGCTAAATGGATTAAAACCCACAGCATGTATCTCAAGAGCAAAGAGCTCTGCTGTACTCCCAGAAACATCCCTCAAGCCCATAGGCTCAAGAAACAGACTTTTTCTGAGATATTGTACAAGCAGCAGAAATCCTGGGGCAATGTACCAATAGCAAAAAATGTTCTTAAACATCTCAATGGAAAAGCTAGTTTATCAGCACAAAATACCTCCTGCTTTCTCTCTGAAATTCGGCTTTAAACTTCTGGAAATCAAGGCCCCTTCTCCCTTACTGTACTTACTACAGCTTTGCCATGTTTAATTTCCGATATCCTTATATGCACCGGCTTTGCTTCAAAATCTGAATTTACATACACAGTTGAAAGCACAGGACTGTGCAAATGTACAAGAATCAAGTCATAAAACTTAGACTGCAGAATTAGCTCCACTTCAATAGTGGTAGTGGAGCTATTAAGATACCTTCTAGTCATGCTTACCCTAGAACCCAGGTATTCTATTTGCTGCAAGGCTTTTTTTTTTTTTTTTTTTTTAAAGTATTTCACTTTTCCCCCAAACATGCCTATAAGTAGTGGCCATCTTCCCAGCAGGGTGACAAGCATTTAATTCCATTTCCAGGAAGCTTTGCTTTGCTTGTGGGAAAGCCTGTGCTCTCAGAGCCATGACCTCTTTTAAGATTTGTCAAAGTCCTAGTCAAATAAAGCAAGGGCACACTGCCATATACACCATTTTTGCCCTGCCCTTACCAGGTGGGGACTGGCACCTCTTAGTATTAAACACATTTCTTTCCTTGACAAGAATCAGCTAGAACTTTTCACTATTTCTGACAGTTCAGTGACATTGTTTTTCTAGTTTCTTCCAAAACCAATTCAAGATGTTGATTTTTAGCACTTGCTAAAGGTGAGATGTTGGTTTACACCATTTACAGCTGTCAAACTCCACAAATAGCTCATAGATTTTAACATCAAAACCAAGTGCTCTTTAATTTGTTTTCCATACTTAAACTGACATTACTATCAGCATGGGGAAACTAATATGTCATTTTGCAGAACAGAGCAGAAGCAATCCTTTATTTTCAAAATGTCATTTTCTTTAGATCAAGGTGGCTTACGTTTACTGCATTGATTACTACTAAAGCACACCTCATGGGTATGTTAGAACACACAGCTGTATCTGACTGTCAGTGAATAATTCTACTGTCACCTTCTAAGATGTCAGATATTGTGCTCAAAGACTTCAGAAAAGTACAAAAATTTAATTACATGGAAGCTCAAAATGCAAAAGGAAAACAAAGACTGCTTTGGAAAGAAAAGAGTTAGGCATACAGTTCTGATCTCATGGGTTATACCAACCTCTGCCTCAGACAGTTCCTTGTCACTATTTGGTTTAGTGTATTTTTCTTGCATGAAAGGGATCCAAGACATTTTACATTTTTTAATGAAAGGAGTCACATCAACCGTTCCCAAAGCATAGCCACATATACCATCCTCATCTTCTAAGACGAAGCAGTAATCCAGGCTGAGGGTGAGCAGACCTCCTACTAACCTGCAGAAAGAAGTGTCCAAATTCAGTCAAAAGAAAGTCACTTTGAACAAGCATGCTCTTCACATACTCTGGAGGAGACTCTAGGGACAACCAACGAAGCGACAGTCTTCCAGTCATGGAATTAGTTCCTACAAAGCATTAATTAACAGACTGATCAGCTGTCAAAACTCAGCTTTGAGCAACATCTGCACCTCAGGATCCCACAATTTAATTCCATACACACTGCTCTTCTGACTCAGAGACACAAACTTCCTTCACCTTTTGCCCTCAGTTTCTCTGCTGCCATTACCTCCTTGTTCTTCCATCTTTTCTTTTGGGTACTTTTTGATACCAGTTACACATCCTTTCTTAACTTCCTTCCTGTCACTCACAGAGCAGCCTCTTTACAAAGTTCTATCTCAGTTAAATAATTGAGACAAAAAAATACTCGAAGTAGCTCATTTTACAGCTCATATTTAACGCCTTTTTAAAATTTCATCTCAATTGCCATTGCTTATTCTTTTTTGAAGCTGGTACAGGTAATCTATAACATGTATTTCACAAAAAACTCAAGGCAGTTGGCTGGGAGATTGGTCCTCAAAAAAATTTTAGTTATCTGAAGAACTACACTAGGTTGGAAAAAGAGTTGGAAAGTGGGTACAGACTATGGACACTGTCATGATATACTTTCACAGAATCTGAAATAATAGGATAGTATGTTGCACCGGTTTCATAATACAGAGGTTTCAGCTAAGTCTTTTTTCTAACAACTCACAACAGGTGATCAGCGCATAAACTGAGACATAACTGTCA
Organism: Phaethon lepturus; assembly: GCF_000687285.1. Classification (NCBI taxonomy): domain Eukaryota; kingdom Metazoa; phylum Chordata; class Aves; order Phaethontiformes; family Phaethontidae; genus Phaethon; species Phaethon lepturus. Next base: position 9,020 of record NW_010516543.1, read on the forward strand.
ATGGTATCTTTAAAAAAAAGAAAACCCCAATTTCCTGAGGCCTGCAGAGGGCAGATTTTTTAAAATTTTGTTTTAAATCAAACACTCTTTGCATTCTTCCCACATACACTTTTAAAAATTCAAATTAAATACAGCGTCAGGACTTAACCCTTCAGAACCACCTCTGTAGGCCATTCATTCCCAATACATACTTGTCTCCAATTAAATCTGGTAAGCTATGGAAGGGTTGATCAGCTCCATCAGCATACATTTCTCTGCAGATCTTATATACAGATGCCTAAGAGGAGAGAAGAGATGATTTCAAGTCATCAGTCACTTTCAAAAGCTAACTACTTTGTTTTAGAGAGATTTCATTAACAGCCCCACTGTATACTAGTACTGACAGGCATTTAAGTTACACAGAGGAAGAGCACCCATTTACGAGAACGGATCTATCCTCCCCCTGCCTCTCCAAAAGCAACTCTTAAAGTTGCCCATAAAAAACATTGTGAAGTTGAAAGGCTGGGATGGAAAGGCTGGAGATCAACCTCCTGCACATTGAAACAGAACAAGGTTAATCCTGAGATTCAGCCACCAAGCTCTCAGTGAAGATCACTACCCTTGCTACAATTCCTTTTTCGAAACTGCCAATGTTCAAAAGCAACAATTTAACCACTATGAAGGACAGACACACCCTGACTTTCCACATGTTAAAATGCTTTCAGCTGACTCTCTTTAAAAAAAGAGTAAACTTCTATCAGTCAGACTTTAAATAAGAACCTTTAGAGTTTTCAACAACAAGGCTTTCCATTTGACATGCCTCTGGCCTCCTTCCATAAAGAGCGAACTTCTCACAAAAAACATTCTTTATGACTGCATGTTTAGCTGCATCACTAATTGCTTAGGTGGCTTAGAAATACCAATTCCATTGCCTACAAAGAAAAAAAAACAGCTTAGGTACAATCCTGCACTAAGGTATGTAAAAGGCTGATTTACTGCTCATGAAAACAGCACTGGACAGAGCTAGCCTAAAAGTAGCCAGTAAAGGACATTTCTTCATGTGCTAGCTCTGTCTGATTGGCTTCAAAGTCAGGATTCATTTGAGCTGCTGCAAACTCAACCTAGATACTTATGTTTCAAAGGAAACAGTAGCTACAAATACAAAAGCTCAAGCTACATTAATCCTTGCATTGTTTAAACTGCATGCATAACAAGCGTTAACTAACTGTTGGTTGATACATCAGTTTCAAGTATTCTTCTTGCTAAGCTAACAGGAATGAAACCACACTACATATCTGTTCAGCAGAAAAAAATGGGGAAAAAAACTCTAATCAGTAACAATACAAAATTCCTGGTTTCAAAGTATCAAACACTCTAAAGCAAATTTCACAACAGTTCTTTCACAATCAGACCAAGTGTGTACAGCTGTACCTGAAATGCTAAGAATGGCTCAAGTACCACCACATTTTGCAGCTGCATTTTGAGACGCAAAAATCAACTTTCTGCCTATATAGCTCTGAGAATACCAGCAATTACCACAATAATTACTGAGTGAACAGGTATACACACCCACCCCTAAAGTTATCCAATTGCATGTGTCCCCACTGCAATAATTCCTCTACCACCCACAAACAGCTTTAACTTGCCCTTCAGAAACGGGGAAGGTCCTCATCGATTTAAAAAGGTGGTGGGGTGGGAGACTGGGAATCAAGATGTGGGTGTACACGTCCTGTTGCACAGCATGTTGGTGAACCACTGGCAAGTCACTTAACAGTTTTCCCGTAAGCTTGCATTTGTGCCTTGTGCAAGATACTGGGCCATCTGTTTCATTTGGGGATGAAGGGACTCGGCAGTAACCAGTGTTGCCACAAAAGGAAACGCATTACTAACAACAATGGTGACAAGTGTCAAAACCAGTTACCTCGTCTTTAGGAAAGTAGGGTCGTATGGTGTACACTTTGGAAGTGGGTGTTAATGGAGGTGGTTGAAAAAAGAGGTCATTTGCTCCATCAATAGGCAGCAAACGCTGTGAAAACAAAATACTTAATATGACTCTATGAACAACAAAACCCATTGCTCTTGGGTGTGCACTGCAGACTCCCAAATTAACATTTGCTACTTGCAGGCACCCCAGAAGAAGGTGGGGTTGGTATGCTTTACAAATGCAAAGACCTTATTTGAATGGAAAATATCCAATTGGTGTTTTAAAATATGCAATTGAAACAGCACATTAAGAGTCTGTTAATCTTATCTGCTTTAAAATACTTTTTACCAATCATATCTACACTGTCTCTGTATAAGAACATAGAATGTCAGGAGGAAAGGTTTGGTCTGAAGAGGGTTAACTGGCCAGAGGAGACACTTTATCCCAAAAGCAATGCGCTGATTCAATTTGCTGCGCGCAGAGCACCTGTGAGGGGGGAAAAGTATAGCGCCTGAAAAATCCATGAACAAATTTGAACATGGTATAAAGAGCGATTTAAGAATATTTGCCAATTGAAATTTTTGCAACAAAGCACATTACAGCCTTATTTAGAGAGGAACCAAAATTTGGATGACTATGCCTTTTGCTCATGGAATTCCCATCGGCAGACAAGCATGCGCGCATTGTGCAATTGCGGGCGCAGATAAAAATGCTGTGCGACCTGCAAAGAAACAATGTGAAATGTACAACTAAAGCCGCTGCGCTTCGCATGCGCGTGGGACAGGCAGCATCTCCTTGAGAAATTACTGTAGAAAGGGGAGGAAAATTATTTTAAACCAAGCTGTAAGGCTAATGGGCTTTGGACCAGAAAGCCTTCGGCAGACCAATCCTTCCAGACCTCTGATGTGCAACAAAAGGTTTCTCATAAAACAAAGAAAATGTCATTCAGTTGTGAAGTCATATTGATACCTGGAACTCTCCTGCTAGACCACCTCTAAAGGCCCAGGGTTCTTGGTCTCCACTTAAGAACTGTGCTGAAGATTGACTACGACACCCTGTTGAGATCAGATCCAAGCGGAGAATGTTACGAGAAGGGGGATTTCCTGGGTGTCTAACATGTCCAAAAAGCTAACACACACTTGTGGAAAAAGCTCTCTAACTGAGCTAGAATCCAGGGCTTGGGGGGAGGCTGTAATAATGTATGATTTATAAAGATTTTGTGCTTGTGCACTAATTGCAGTACTCCAAATTTTTGATTACCTGTAACAGGCTAGTCTAAAAATAGGTGAGGTGATTCAGCTAACACACCTCATTCCAGACCAGAAGGCACAAGAATGCTGCCATGCACAATTATGTAAGCTTCCCAGTCTTTTTTTTTTTTTTTTTTTTAATATTCATGGCAGAAACATCCATTTCATCTATGAAAAGATGACATCTTGGAAGCTATGTGGCTCAATAGCTACTATTGTAAATTTTAAATCAAACAAATGTAATTATCACAGCCCCTTGAAAAAAAATGGACCTTTCTGAAGTCACATTTTAGTAATGATTGTTTCTAATCTTGTCAGAAAACTAGGACTGGCAATATATAAAAACAGTCTAGGCAGCCAGGACAGTTGTATGAAACAGTATTCTTGCAAGAGACTATGCCGATTTACATAATCCAGGCCATACCTTCACAACACTGCTGGCACATTAAAAAGCTAAGTAGTGAGTTAATTCCACTTAACACAATTTAACTAGTACATCCTGTGTGCCACAGACACTACTAGCTTTGTTTTTTAGCATCTTTATTTTTTTCCTCCTCAAGCACACCAGATGCACGAGGGTCCCTGCTGATCAACTAGCCACAGCAGGCCCACTGAAGTGCTCACCTTTAATTTACACCTGCTTTAGAAAAGAAAATTCCATTGGCTGTTTGACTTTTAATACTGTTCTGCCAGCAAAGCACCACAGCCTTCAACAACTAACATAAATGACAACTCTGGAGAGTCAAAAAAAAAAAATAAAAAAGCATTGTATCTGAAGTGGAGATTTCCATTACCCGCCTCGTTTTCTGACAAGATGAGCAGCGCAAATACTCTTTTCCTTTTGTGGACAGCAATCTACCTCCTGTTCAAGTAACAGTCTCAGATCAGTACAGAGAAGTATGTTGTGCTAGTCAGAGAGTCCCAAAGTGTGCCAAGTTTGACATTTACAAGAGCTTAGGAATATATGTTAAATACAAACTACCCTAAGTATGGTAAATTTCAGAAACAATCCAAGCATCAGAATTTGAATTTGGTTTACTCCCACATTTTAGAATTCTCACATAAAAAGACACCTTCAAGAGGAGGTTTAGTCAAGGACTTGGGAGACAGTATCTGTCTGTCCTTTGAGACTACAACTTAACTAGCACTTCCAATTATTACAGTAAAGAGCTGCGTGAATGAAGAGCTGTATAAATGAAAAACATAGTTAATGTCTTAGTCGCTGCGCAAATGTGACTTCAGTTCATGCCTATTGCACATCTAATCTATCTGAGCTTCCTCACAGACAAAACCTTTCCATTTTAATTAATTAATGACGACGCGCTGTGAACATCTGGCGCTGTCCATCCAATAGCAGTAGAAACTTGTGCTGAGGATTCTCCCATCTGTACACAATGGGGAAGAAGACAATAGAAGTCATTAGTAATCCATAGTACTGTACAGCCACACTAATTTAAGGGACTGAATGCTAGCTGGACTTGGGAGGAGATGTGAAAAAAAAGAGAACATTCAGTGGACCATTGAGCACACCGTTGTGAAAACTAAGTTGTTTGGATTTGTAATGTACTTAGCTTTATATAATGACGTATTTCAAAGACCTTTGCTCTGTATGTGTTTACACTAGTGATAAAACACAAGCTGAATACAAAAGCATCCCCTCTCACAGAAGCACTGTTAGTTTAATACTCTTAAGCTGTCAAAAACTCTTTAATTTTTCAACTATCTAATACCAGTTTGAGTACTGGAACAGAACAGTGCCAAAGTTAACAGAGCTGGTATTTACAGAGTTGGCTTCTAATGTGACCTTTTCCAAATATCTAATGCATTTAAAGACTTGAACCCAGCTTTACAGGGACATTGAAAACTGAAGACAATTTCAGCTGAAATCCGTAGGTAGTTTGATAACTCCAAAATGCAGTCTTAACTTGAGCCCTCAACGTTTAGAGATTGCAAGAATCACTGTTCTCTTTATAGAGGTTTGGCCTGGAGTTTTAAACAGATTATCAAAAAGAGAGCATTCTTTCTAGCTAAAGGTCAACACACACCAAGAATAGTAAAGCTGGGGGAAGTTGGGTCACACTGGTCTTAAAAATGCACAAACTAAAGCTTTTAAACAGCATTAGACAGAGATGTTAACATACTACAATGCTGCCAAGTTTTCTTCCCAAGCTAGTTTTCTTCTCTGTACTTTGCAGAAGACAGTCTTAAAAGCTCTTCTTTATCAGCCATACGTATAGGGATCAGATATTTAATAAGCACAAAAAACAGGAAGTTCTTGAGCACGGACTGACTTGATGACTTAACAGGTCTTCTCTGTCCCTGCTTAAACCTGCCAGTATTTAAGAGTATCATTTAAAGACAATCCAAACACTAGGACTAGATCAAGGTTGTGTAATGGTTAACCACTGTGAGGTTTGTGACAGCTACAAAAAGTGTGACGTGAGACCATCAGCTTTGCTGTCTGCTGTGTATGTCAAGCAAGTCCACAGCATATTCCTTACAGTTGCATTGAAACCTGAAAGTGAAATGAGGTCACTAGAATCACCCAGGCCATGCTGGTGCTGACAACTTAGGATCCCCCAAAAATCTTTCAGGAAAAAGAAAAAAGTCACACATTAAAAAAAAGAAAAAACCTGTTTCAAGATCAGTTTAAGTCTCAGACTAAATCTGTCTAGAGAACTCCACAAATTTCCACTCATGACCAAAAAATAAAATAAAATTAAAAAAAAAAAATCAACAATTTGGAAAGCTTAAAGGAAATTATTTTGCACCAGAATAGCCTTACACTAAAGCTCGCATGCGCACAGGGCTGGGAGGATTGGCTTCCTCTTGGCCAGGCCCATTGAAAGGTGACTTCTGCAATTGTTCTGTTGAAGACAGCATAATGTTATTAAGACAGAGCAAGCAGCAGATGGCTGATGTGGTCACACTTCGTAGTGTCATTTCCAATCATACACCAGGGTACCCAAGGAGTTACATCACAATAGTCCAGTGTGCATTCAGTCAAGAGTAAGTTAAAGTCAACACTTACGTGTCAGCTGAGATTCAAGTTTCATTAGCCCAAGAAGAAAATCAAGGTCTCCAACCTTAAGCATCCAGCAGACTTCACTTATAATACCAAAGCAAATTCAAAGCAAGCATTGCTTCAAGTAGTGAGACAGGAAAACCTCTAAAACAGGGTCAAACCAGACCCATGTCCAAGAAAACACATTTGCCAAATACTTTGTTTTCCCCGTGGGCTAATTAAAAACAAAAAAAAATACACTATCTGGGATTATAGTGGCTCCCAATGCACCTACCTAACCACTGCACAAAAGATTTCACCATTGACATAATACTCTTGATATCCCAGACGTAGGAGTACATGTCATAAAGGATTGTCCTGTTGGCACAATTGGAGAGGCGAGTGAACATCCCCATCACCAAGCTGCACATCTCTTCAAACTTGCCTGCTCGGTTACGCCATTCTTCTATCTATGAACGGAGGCAAAAGATTCACAAGATCAAAAACAGCCTTCTAGGGAAGGGAGGTACCCTAAATATGAAGGAAGACTATACAATTCATTACTTCATTTTACCAGCATGGACTACCGCACCACACATGACTCATGGGTATTCTCTATGGCTGTTAGAATTGAGGCCAGTACAGACACCAGCGGTCAAATATGACACCAGACTGCCTTCACAGCTACATGGCACTACAGGGCTTAAAATAGTAGATTCTACTGGTAGAATGAACGTTACCATGACCTGCAGTTAGTTATACGCTACCCTTCAGCTTTTAGGAAGTGGAACAACCAATCTCTATTGCAGACAGACAACACTGCTCAGGATTTTGATTTAAAAGGACAGAAACAAAATTCACACTCACTTTTTCAGCATCCTTTCCTTTGCAATTAACACTGACAACACTGCTATTTGCTCTGAGCCACTGGAATTCTCTCAGCATCTGTGCACCTTTGGGCCCATGTTCATAAGGAAGGTAAAACAAGTCAGCAAGAAGCTGCAAGTCCTCTAAAGTCACTGGTTCTACTGTGTAGAGAGGCTTTTCATTCGGCCCGGGGACAAACTGTTCTTTGTTAATTTGCTCATCAGTCTGCATAGGGGCAATGTCACTACCGGAGTCTTCCTGCATAGACATCTCTGGGGACTTTGATTCAGCTATGCTCTCCTTATCAGTATCCATCGGCTTCAACTCCTCTGCCATTTTGACTTCGGCAATATCCGTCAGTATCTGATTAGCATTCTTGTCCGCGTCATCTTGTTTTTCCACCACCATGTCCATTGGTTCCTCATCAGATTGCTTCTTCTCTTCCTCCTTTACCAAGGCTGGTGACTCAGTGCTCAGTGCTGCCCCCTGACTCATGATGGGTTCTTGGTAAACTGTGGTAACCACAGTTGCTGCATTTAAAGAGGATGGTGCCACCAGAGGCCCTACATCCCCTACAGTAGTTTTAGCACCACTGTGGGCCACTTGCCTACCTGAGAACAAGAAGAAACACATTTAGAGTTTTCAATGTCTGCCAAACCAATATTCAAATCAGCAAATTTGAAAATCATGGATGATTCTGCTGCCATGGCATCTGATCAGTGCAGCTTCCTTTTGGTACTTTGCCTGCTCGCTTTTGTCATTGTAATTCTAATTATAGACTTTGTCTTTTGGTGAATTTCCCCTCCAGACAACTGATAAGCAAAGATAGGATGGGGAAAAAGTTAGTAAAATTAGTTCATATTTATGTACTGCCAGCAGCATTTCTGACTATGCCATCAGAACAAAAAGCTCCCAAAATTAACTTTTTTTTCTTCTGCTTCAACTGACTTATTAAAGTTTTACTTGGATATAGAGCACACTTCAAAATAAAAGGACTGATGCAGCAATATTTCAACTGTAAAAATGTCTTTAACCTAGGGAAAATGGAGATATTAAAAACCTGACTGGACAGAGTCTTGGGCAACCTGCTCTAAACTCACCCTGCTTGAGCAATGTGGTTAGACTAGGAGATCTCAAGAGGTCCCTTCCAACATAAACTATTCTGTGAAAATGGAGGAAGATGACACCTTAATTACTACTCCTCACCCAGTGTTTTTGCTGCAGCTGAGTTTTAGAAAGCTCTGAAGCCCTACAGCAGTTCAGAAGGATTACTGCACCAGAGCAGAGTTGGGAGGAGAAGAGGTTCTTCCATTCCACCACCAGTTATCAGAGAAGAGCACTTTGACCACCTCAAACCCACATTTTGGAAAACCAGATTTTACCCCAAGCTCCTATTGCTACAAGAAAAGTGTGTGATGTTGAAAGGAACCTAGATTGTTTCTGTAAATAGAAACTCAAAAAAAAACCAAACCCATCTTAAAACAACTGGAAGAACACAGACTCTTCCAGGGCAGAAATAATGTTTACAATAATCTAACACTCACTTAAAAAGACTATTTTTCCTACTCTCTCAGGTCCCATGGAAGTCTAGTAACAACTGGGACCAGCAAGATCCAGCCTCTTTCTTGTCTTGTATCAGAAGTGCCAAAGGATCGTACGTCAAGGTTGCTTCTGCTGATCAGTCAGGGCACTACAGGCACGCTGAAGAATGCCAAGCATCCTTCTTTATTAAGATTTCCCCAATTAGTAAGGCAGAAAATACTTCCAACTGAAAAGTATGCAAAATTGCCAGGATCTGCAAAATAATTTTAATCTAAATGCAAGTACTGAGCATTTAACTCCATTTTTCTACCAGAATCACACCAAATCAAACTCACTGCTGTATTGCTGAGGTACCCCAAATTCCTGCAACCATTCCGTTAAGGCCAACTTCAGGGCCATCTGTGGGCTGTAGAGAACATCTGTTTCAATATCTTCATCGCTCCCCTCATTTTCCAATTTAATCTGGATAGAAACTGTACTGTCTTCAGTATCAGCTATGGAGACAAGTTTTAAAAAGTTATCATGCAAGTTTCATTTAAAATTAAGAAAGAGTCATGTTAGACAAGGCATTCAACAGCTTTACTTCACAAAGAAGGACAAAGCGCTACATCCTAATTAGACAAAATGGAAAACTACAGTCACCGTCAATGTCAACACAGAAACAGTATACAGAAACTAGACGTTCTGGCATCCAGAGTTTCCCTTTGGATCTGGACTGCTTCTATTCCAATGAAATCAAATCCATGGACACTTATGTCACATTTGGGCATTCAAACTGCTTGCTCAGAGTGCTTTTTATAGAACTCACGGATACTTCTCAAGACTTAAGAAATTGTCTGATGGCATATGAACAGATACTTTCCAGGAAGTCAATAAAACAATCTAGATGCTCATTATCATTACAGCAACTGCCATTTACTTAGGGGATAGAAAAAGCTAGGCTATCTTAGAAACAAAAAGTTGGTACGGAAAGGCTAGAATCGTTAAAAAAAGTATGACTTATGTGGTTAAGCACAGATCCTAGCAAACAGTTACGCATACTTACTCATTACCACGTCTTTTCTCACTCCATTCATGTTAGACTTGTACCAGGTTGCAAGTGTGTGAATAGCAACGTAATTGGCTTCAAATTCACAGTTTGGATTGGTCAGAACTCCCTTTAGTCGAGGGATGAGCTCAGTTGACCGACCTTTGTAAGGCCCAAGAAAAAGCCTCTTTTGATCATAATCATTAGCATGAATGTTATCCCAGATAACTGGTGCTCTCCTGATGATCTTAGAAACTTCTTCGATGGACTCTACGGGAATGTCTTTGGATACAACTTTTGGACCTAAGAGGGAAACAGGACAATCAGAGGGCTTTGCGTATACTTGAAGATTCACTCCCCAAGGAATCTGTTTATTTTACTAAATACTTATGACAAATAATTTTTAACACCAACAGCAAATTAAAAAAACCACAAAGCCAAAAAACAAGGCAAGCAATTTTTACCTGTCCATAACACCTCGATGCCAGGGAGCAGCTTTTCTCCTACAGTCCGTAAATATGGTGACTGGGCAACATTTGGATAACAGAAAGTTCCACAGTACTCTGTACAGGAAAAGATAATGTCATTGTTAGTATAAGGATACACACATGTGACAACATACCCAACTGTCCCATGAACACACTGACAGCATACTACCACCTGAGAAGAGAATCGTCTATAAAATTAATCAAGAAAGACACAAAAGTCTGAAGTTTAAATAGAAAGAACATTATGAATGATGCTTAGCATAAAGATCAGAAAGGAAAGGTACAGAATTTCTTTTAAATTGCTCAAATATAATTTTTTTTTTCCGAATTTTGAAGTCCATAAATAGAAGGGCAGGGTACAGCAGATAATATGCAAAAGAACTAGAAACGCTAAGACTGATTATGAAGTGCAAATACATAAAAAAAACTAACACCAGAACATAGGTGTCTCTAAAGAGGAGGTCTGCAACAGAACCAAATTACTACAGTGTAAGGGGATAAACAATTTACCAATGACAACATTGCTACTGAATTGAATTTTCCTTGTAACAACCCACACTACTGAATATAGTGATTCTCTCCCTTACAGTATCCTTAGAGGTATTAGAAGAAGCTTGCAATTCAAAATTAGCAACGATTGGACCAGAATGCAAGTCATCTTATTTTTTATTAAGCAACTCAGTGACTAGTAAAAGTGTCAAAAACACGTACCAATGACAGAAGTGAGCACAGACTGTGGTATACCTCTACTTTAAGGAAGTTCTAAGAAACTAACAGCTAGCCAGATCAAGAAGCAAGAAGATTTTGGTGCAAGTCAAACAGAAGTCTTCCTTTAACTGAACTTTCAGTTCAAACCTCTTGAACCCTTCTATCAAGCTGCCTTCTTTGCTTGGCATTAAGCCTTTGCCAAATTTCTGCATCTCTGAAAACCTCTGCATGTATTTGAATTACTTGAACCTTTCTTTATAAGTAAGTTTCTTCAAACAACCCCAAAATACTCCTTAAAGCAGTTATTAAATATTAAACCAGCTTTTCAACCAGTAAGATAACAGGGCCCCTCCTTTAGGGCTGAACTAAATGATTCATCTCATTTTACCTGTAGGACAGAAAAGGAATGTGTCTGGTTCTCCTAGATATTGATAAATTTCATTTGTGATTGAGACCTGAGCATGAGCAAAGGAACTGAAAACTTCTTTGTCTGCTGCACACATGTTGTGATCAATATCATCAAACAGCAGCGCAAAAGATCTGCAGCCAAACTGGGAAACCTAATACAGGAGACAAGAGCAAAATGTTTATTTTTTTTATTATTATTTTTATTTCTTAAAAAGAAATTAAAAAACAAATCAAACTGAAGAATTTTTAAAAGGAAAAGCTACAGGAATGGGGGAGAGAAGGTAGGAGAGGAAAGACAGACTTTGGTATCTATTCACAACAAATGCCTATCTCTGACCCTCTGCTCTGCTTTTCTCAAAGATTAGACCTCTAAAGATCTGCAATCTCTTCCAGTTTTAACAATCCAAAGCTGATCACACTGGAAAGACAGCTGGAAAAAAGCTAACTCTGTAATAGCTTTTGGACAAAAAAAAGAGAAGTCAATTATGAGAACAAAGACAACATGTATGTCAGGTCTGCCTTCAAAGGTGTTATTGTAGATAAGAGTTCACCCTTTAGAAATGCATCTTGGCTTCAAGGCTCTAAAATAATCTGAAGACAAGCTCCCAAGAACAGCTTTCAGAATGCAATACAAGATGAGACTTCTTTTTTAAATCTAGATGACTAGTGTGTTCAGGTTGCATTGCAGAAGTGGACATCAATGGGAAGTGTTCAGAGGCATCCAAACTAACACTAGTGCTGAAAACATTAAAGAAGCTAGTGAAAAGATGCAAGAGTGAGCAAGATATTGAAGTTTTCAAATTAAGTAGCACTGCAACTGTGGTAAGTTTATGTCACGCTTACCTGGTCCAGCTTGCGTTTCAATGTGGATACCTCTTTAGGATTGGAGAAAGTGATGTCAAGTCCAGGCGAGATTGCATAGATGAACTCTATTTCATGTTCTCGTGCAGCTGATATTAGAGTCATTAGCTGCTCTGGAAATCAAATTAAAATATTTCAGAAGGATTCAACAATTAAAAAAATAAATCTCTCAGACAACATTATAAGTAAATTATAAAACGCAGGTGCCTCTGCTATGGTAAAAAAAATAATAATTTGCTGTAATTTCTTAAAACTAACACCGCAAAGAGCACCAAATTATTGGTAAGAGTTCTGAGGAATTATGCCAAAAGAAATGTAACAATTGTCCTTGTATTGTTATTTTCCATGTTACAATTTTCAAAATATTTTAAAATTCTCTTTATCTCAATGTTGCAAGACAAATGTGGATGTAGTCAGTTTTTGCAGATTGCACATCAACAGTTCTAGAATTATTACTCACTTTTTCCACACATACTAAGAGACACCTGCATGACACTGATTCACACACTATTCATATGACTGAAGCTCAGAGGACACGGAAAAGGGCTTTTTTTAACATTACTGTGCAGCAGTAGTTGCTTTAAGAAATAAACTTCAAATTTAATCTTCCATAAAATGTATAAAGAGAATTATTTTTAGAATATTTAATAATCTTTGTTGTTACTGGCAGTATCCTTTAGACTGTATTTCTGCAGTGATTCAAAGTGGCATCCAAGGAGGAGTATTTAATTTCAAGCAAATATCATTTTTCCCCTCACCCAAGGAAGACTATAATCCCCACAGGCTAATAAAACACTGTAGATCCCATAAATGTCAGAGGTGGATAAAAAAACCTCACACCAGTTTAAACAGGTCTTTCATGTCCTGACAAAATAGTCAGAAGCTGCTTGTCTGACTGATACTCTTTTCATTGAGACAGGCACTTAATGAATCACATAAAAGGGCATGCTATTCGCTCAATCTTTTTTCTCTTCTGAAGCAAATAATTCCCACTTCAAAATATGGCCCAAATGTTCAAGAGCCAGAGGAACAATTCTGAGCAACCTTCCCCTGGAAAAAAGCAATTCTTGTAAAAGAAAGCCTTAAAAGCAGTTTTAGAAATCATCTGTAGTTAAAAGAAGTAAATCCATGCTTGTATCAAAACTCCACTAAATACATCTGCAGGGTATTAAGAACAGGTCTCCACTCACCTTTGGAAGTGGCTACTGTGATTAAACACACTCAAGCATATGTAGTAATGACCAATTCATTCAAAAGTGTATTTATAGAAAACACAGAGGAAAAATAAAGGCAATTACCTGCTTCCTCCACTGAGTACATTTCTCGCCAGAACATCCTGTGCTTGTAGTCATCCTTTGGAGCATACAGGTATGTATTTAGTCCCCACTTCTGAAGTCTATAAACATAGGAAAAAAGCCGTCATTGGGAGAATAGTCCTCAAATTCAGGAATTCTACGTTTTACTTGATCTAATTCTTTTACTTGATCTAATTTATTTTTTTGTTCACTGAACACTGCATTATACTATCAAGTCACAATAACCTCACACACAGCTGATATTGGACAAATTCGGTTTAGGCAAGATGTAAAAGTAAGTATGAGCCCCCAAGAATATCAATATTAAGCAAAAAGCTGCTCTCGGTTAGAACAATAATCCTTTTCAGGCTTAAGTGGAAGATTATGATCATATCGCGATGGAATGTGCTGCAGTAAGAGGAAGCATGACTTGCCTTCTAAAAAGTTCTTTCCTCTGCTCCATAACCCAAGGTCTTCCATAAAACCCTATGGGAAACAAGATTAAAATTATCCAGTTAGATGTGAGGTTATGCCTGCTCCATGAACCATTATTTTACAACCTACCGTTTTCTTCCTCTGCTGCTACATTCATCAAAAACCTTCTCAATCCAGAAAGGAAAATAAAAATCTAGTTAGCATTAGGAAAGTGTAATAACCTAAACTGATGTAAATTTAAAGTGCAATTATAAATTATCTCATTTCTTATGATCTAAGGTCTTATCATTTTGGCCACTGAAACAGTTAATCTTCAGAATCCAAACTGTATTCCTGAGCATATGCCCTTGACAAGTCAAGTCAGCACTATTGTAAGAGCAGACTGAACAGTCATAACCTAATTAAACTATCAATCCAGACACCTACAAAATAGAGTTGACTGTAATGTGAACATTGAAAACACTTGAAAATATTTACCATCTCAAATGCCTAACCAGCGATACAGATTAGAATGCTAAATACACAGAGTATATAAATACATACTGAGGTAGATGATGTGTAATTAAAAAAAATGCGCGAGTCAACTAAATGCTTAGGATTTCATTCCTTTTATTCATTTTAATAGGTTCCTTGTCACAATTAACTTGCAAGCTGTTATCTTACTTTACAATTCCCACATCTTTACAAGCTAAGACTATGTCTTTGAATAATCACATAAAAGCATCTACACAAGTGATTTTAGAATAGTGTGCATTCAAAGTCATGGAATTCCATGGAAATTGTAACTGCTTCTGGTTTTAAATCTAATCCTTCCATTCTAGAAACTTAATACTTTAAAAAGCCCTCTCAATGCACTCTTAGTCAAGTAAATTCACTTAGACCTATGCGCAAACAGTTCAACCAACCACAAGTGGGCACTTGAAAACAAAGCTTCAGCGTGGCAGTCTGTGCAAAGATCAGAGACTAAAATAACACTGAAATTTAATAAGCTTTTATTTTCAAACAGCACGGCCACTCAGTGATGAAAGATGCTCCTAATACACAAAGCTCACAAGTCCCCACAGAACACCCGTTCAAAAGGTAGACAGTATCTTCATTTCCAGAGCTATTCTCCCGTGTAAATGTGGAAACTTTTGGTCTCACAGAGGTCAAAAACAGCCTCCTACAACCTTTCAAAACTCAAAACTGATGCATCTGAAGCACTTTCTATATATTAACAAGTATTTCAGTTACCTGTTAAGTGAACAATGCTCTTTTAAGAGCCTTAAAGCAGGTTCGAGTTTTAAGAATTAGTGTCTTAAAGAGTGGTCCTAGGCTAACTGGCACCACGAAGTGGCAAAGCTGAGTAACTACTAGCCCTCACAAACTGCAAAGTGACAAACGGAGGACACTTAAACAGAGGAACAGGAGAGTAGTTGCAAGGCATGAAAACCTCCCAGTTTATTTCACCCAGAACTAATTTCTCATTTTCACTAGCATTACCTAATTCTGACTGATGCTGCCCTGAGGAAGCTCAAGAACCCACAAAAGGAATGAAATATTGTGATACCTAATGAGTACCGCTTATGTCTGAACTCGTTAATAACACTTTTGCTTTACTTATGATACTACTGTTTCAGACATATTAGCCCAAAGCAGAGCAGAGGCCCGCTATAAAAAAAATAAAATCAGATAACAAAAAATAATTAAACAAGACTGAAGAGAACATTCTAATCCAAAGCAGTATTTTTCCATCTGTCATCACATTTCTTAGATTACTAATGTCACCAGCTGATAACAATCCTTGAATCTTTCTGTCCAACTAAAAATCAACCTGATTTTGTATTACTCCCTCAAGACTGTGTCTCGGGTTAATACAAAGTCAACAGATCATGCCAAATACCTCATCCCAGTTACCATGCTTCCCATCACTAAAAGCCAAGACATCCTGGAGGCAGAGCACCAAAGCTCCAAAGCTTTGCATCCAGTACTCTCTTAGATCTTATTACTCCCCAAAGCAGTGAATTTGATATCGGTCATAAGCTCCTCGCATTCTTAGAGTGCACACCCAGTATTTCTGCCCAGTATTTGGCCAGGTGGCCCCCCTTTTCTACAAAAGATCCAAACTCTCCATCTCATTGCTTTAATCTCACCATATCTCTAGTCTGTGTCAACCGCTGCACTACATTTAAGTATTTATCTACACTTCTGAAGTTAATCCCTGTCTCTCTTACCCCTATAATTCTTGAGTCACTAAAGAGACAGATGTTTTCACCCGCTGCTGTTTACCTCATTCACCACAAGTTTGGTTTTTTGTTGTTGATGGGTTTTTTGTTTGTTTGTTTTAAACACCTCCCTATTCTTTTTTTTCCTGTTTACATATTAATGTTAGACTGGTAACTCCTCCAACATTAGGAGTTGCTTCATTGGGCAGAGGCCATTTTCTTGCTTTGTTTTATGCACAGTACAGTCAAGAACACCTGCACCAGAATATACACAGCGGCGATCAACAATGTAACTAAGATGACAAGAAAAATGATTATGGTATAGGCAGTGGTTCCCATATAAACCTGGATGAACAGGTGATCTATGGTCAAGGTGTGTTAGCAGGAACGTGAGAAAACATACTGTTACAATCTGTATTTCTGTTCACTGTTATCTGTCTACAGAGCCTTCAATTTAGCATCTATCTTCACAGAATTAAGTCTATTAACAATGTAAAGACATCTCTCTCCATGCTGACTGTACTTAAGTCCTACTAAGTGCTAAAAAATAAGGGCATTAACTAGGCCTAGTGCACTTCGCACAGTGACGTTTGCAGAAACCAAATGGTCTTTTCTTTTTAAGATATGAACAAAAGGCATTCTGCAAGCAATGCAGATACTGACTTTGATAAACTGCCTGTTTCCCTTTCCGTTCCATCTGTTAATCATTTTGTTCTCCTACTGGAGATTCATTATAGGTACAGAAATAATAGCAGTCCACAGGAATTTAGACAATTCCAAACCATTATGTTGCAAAGAAACCGTTCTTCTTGCTGGCTTTCAACCATCTACCTTAATTGACCTGTCAGAAATGCAGATAAATTCTGTAGTTATGGAGAAGTGCAGAAAAAGTCTCTTTGTTCTGCAACTTCTGCAACAATTTAAGCCTTTTAACGCTGCAACTATGCCAAACGACAGAAGAGGATTGTTCTACAGCGCAATTAAAATGGTAAGTTACAATACTTCAGAGGAGAAGAAGCATTTAATATTAATTCCGGAACAGATGTCTATGGAATCACCTATTCCCTACCCAGGAAACTGAATCTGGGCCTCTGGCGCACAGGAAGAGCATGTACAGCTGGGATAATCGCACAGCAGCTCTTCTCTCTCTCTCTCACCTCCCCCTTTAGACGCGTACTAGCAAAC
>NW_010516544.1:0-6418 GCF_000687285.1 Phaethon lepturus
GGCTGAGCCTCGGCCGTGGCCGCGGTCTCGCTCTCCCTGCTCGGGGAGCGCTGAAACGGCCAAACCGGGGCTCGAGTCGCCCTTTCCTGCCTGAAACCTAGTGAGATGCTGCTGTGGTTAATGACCTTTTATTGTCTCAAGCCGAGGCCCAGCAGGCCCCGTTCCGCGGCCGGGCCTGCCGGGGGGCTGGGGGTGCGGTGTGTGCTATCGCAGCCTCTTCTCAGGGTTTTCAGCCAAATGTGTTTAAACTGGTTGTGCCAGTTTTCCAGCCGCGCCAAAGGTGGTATTGATGCAAGTCCGTTGCTGCTGCACTCTTGCAGTTGAAGTGAACTGACTCTTCTAATTAAAAAAAAAAAAAAAAAAAGTATAACTTAGGCTCTTTGAAGCATTATTAGGTTTGTGCATAATCAGTGATTCCTGATGGGCATTTTTAAAATCCTGAGGTCTTGCCTCGGTAGCAGCCTGCTTTTTTTAATCACTTAGTGTGAAACTTCACCTCGCTTGATGTAGGTGCGTATACAAACATAGACGCATACTCTCTTTTTCAACCATTTTAACCTATACGCTTGCTGTGAAGATGCAGGCAGCCCGACTCTGCTGGACTTCGGTTACTGCTATGCTCTCACTATGAATTTTTGTAACTGTTATCAGTTCTTCTCACAGCACACGTGGTCATAATCATTGTCCTTCTTACAGATTTCTTACCACAGATCCTTTTAATTCTTCGTTTTCTTTCTGTATTTCTATTGATAAAGCATGTAGAAACTACCAGCAGGCATCTTGCAACTTTTTAATTGAGAAGTAGGCAGGAAATCCAGGTCTGTCTCAGGTGAGTTGTCAGCTTAAAAATAGACCTGTGAGAAATACAGCAACGCTCTCTGAGTAGCAATGCTGGTCTTGATAGATTTAGAGGTAGGTAGAATAATTTCATTCTGTGCTTCTGTCTTTAGAAAGAATTTCTGTAACCCATATCTTGAGGTATTCCTTCCATTTCCTCATTCTGTTTCGTTTCTTTTTTTTTTAAATAACAAAGATTTGTACCCAGCTGCAATGTTTAAAAGCAAACAAACAAAAAACCCCCCAGGGAATCGTAAGAACTGCTGGAAGATCCTTCCAGCCCTTTATTCTTTCTTTGGGAGTGGCCAGGAGTAGATGGCTAGGGAAGACTGGCAGAACAGAGCAACCATACATTAATACATCCTCCAGAAACATCTTCAAACACAAAACTGTTTATTACTCCCTATTGAGCCAAAGGTCGTGTTTTCGTATTGAAAATGCTACAGTGGATTTCTCTTCCATAAAGTTCTCGCTTTGGCACTGGTAGACTTGCAGCATCCGCAGCAGCCTGTGGCAGGGCGGTCACAGGTTAACAGCAGGTTGTGTAGAGAGCTGTCTTCTGCTCTGGATTTCCAGCCAGTAGCTCCACGTGGTGCATCCCAGTTTTTGTGTTGGAATAGGCAGTGAGCGGTTGACTTCTGTACTCTCTCTGCATCTCATGATCTTACAGACATCTGTCGTATCCAGTCGAAAAAGTCATAGCCTGCTCTGTTGCTTCTCAATAGCTAAGAAGTGATGCTGTAGCTTTGTTATTTCTTGTTACTCTTTTTTGGAACTTTCCTAGTTCTGCCTGTCCCTTTGAAGCTTGGGGGGATCAGGGGCAATACCTTTCAATATGGCTGAGCGGGACTTCCTGTGTCCTTTCCTGGTGTCACTGTCAGTTGGTGCGGAGAGGGACCCACCGCTTCTGAGGACTCATACCTCTTTCTTCAAAACTGAATTTTAAAATCCCAAGGTGGTAGTCCTGACTGCTGATGCTCAGCTCAGAGTCCATACATTCATATGTAAAATCAAGATTAGTGGGGGTTTTTTTTCCCAAGTCTACCACTTGCCTCTTTTTTGTCATTTTATTACCCAATCGCTCAGCACTTAAGTCCTTTTGAAATTTTTCATTAGGCCCCTCTCTGTACTACCTGGAGAAGTCAATCATTTGCAAATGCTGATGGCACTAGCACTTAACCCTCCTCACATCCCCGGAGGATAGCAAGTTTCTGCCTTACTCCCCTCCTTTCTTCAGATTGTTCAACCAGTCAGAAACGGTTCTAAACTTTTGTTTTCAGATTTTCTTAGCTGTGCTAGGCTATTGTTATGAATAGTTGGACCTCCTCCTTGCCTGCTTTGTCTTGCTAGCACTGCATTTTGCTAGAAAATAACATGTAAATATTATTTAGTTATCTTTAAACATCTGATGGTACAGATGGGCTAATAGTTTTGTCTATCTGGGATGGTGGTATTTTACAGTGGTTTCCAAGGATGAGCGATAATTAATCTCATATTATTCTCCAACCTGCTGTTTATGTATTTTTTTTCTGCTTCACACTTGTAGTCATTTTTGCCTGCTAGAAGCACCAAATTATTGGAAACAAATGAACATATTTGTATAAATCAGTTATATCAACAACATTTTTACCTTTTTTTGTTTGTTTGTTTGCTTGATTTTGTGAAGATGGTGTGGTTGTCTCTGGGAAAGTGAAGAGCAACAACCTGGATGTGAAAGTTACCGAGTCAGAATTGGAAACTGAAGAAAAAGGAATAGAGGAGGAATCCACAAAGGAATCCGATAGCAACATTTTGGATGTATCATCTGACTATCCAAGAGGTTTGCTAATAAACTCTGAGAATATTTGTGTTGTGCGCCAAGGGAGGGGAGGAGAAAAGGTGGAAATAGTGGGGAAGAAAGGTAGAGGGAATGTGTGAAATCTCATTTTCCATACATCCAGTAGGTATGGATACTTTTTCCCATGCATCTGAATAAAATATTTTCCTAAGGAACTGGAAATGTCTTTCAAATGAGATGCCCTTTTCCCCGTACTAACATTTCTAGAAATCACTGGGGAAATTCGCACATACACAGCGATAAGAAGAGAAGTCAAGGTTAGATGAGGTATGATCTACCTCAGACTGATGCTAGAAGCACCACAGAGAGCAGAGAAAATCTGTTGTATCTCAGGGCAGAAATTAAAAGCTAGGAATTGCTTTTAACCCTAGCGTTGATCTTTGTTTCACATAAGAAAACCTGAAGACTAATCTTGTAAAAACATTGTAAAGGTTTAAAATCGCTACAGAATCGGTATTGCTGTAAACTGGGATGTTCTGTGTGCTTAAACCAATAAAGCTGATTTATAGGATAAGCTAATCCTCTGTTTTTAGCAAATTCTCCACTGTTCCCATTGACTGATAAGTTGAAACATTGGGAGGTAATTTTAATGGTTACAGAGTCTCCTCTAAGGGAAGAAGAAAAAAGTGGTAGAATTTAATGTATCCTGGCTATACAGTGAATAATTGTTAGCAATTATTACCAATTGGTCCACTTCTAGCTGAGATTTTAGTTTTGCCAGACGGTTCATAGGATGTTTTTATACTGCTTTGTGCATGGTTTGCATTCACTAACAATGCCGAGCAGTAAAATCAGGAGTAAACGGGAATGTGGCTTGATCTTTTCAGCTTGTTTTTTCAAATAAACTTCTTTCCAATTTGAGAAATTTGATGTGTGTCAGCATTAAAAAGCATGTAGAAATACATGGATCTTATTAAAGAACCATTCTTGGGATTAATTTTGCAGTCATTTCTTCTACCGTGGAAGTTAGCTTAAAGGGTACAAACAAGTATTTCAGTTGGTACTGCAGTCATTCTCTACTAGTGTTAGATTTGAAACAATGTGTAGAAAAATAGCAGTAAACTAAAAATAATTTTTTAACTAAGAATGTTTAACTTTTAAATATCTCTGCTTTTTAGAGAAACATATTTCAATTCAAAGACATCTTGCTGATCTAGAGAAACTAGCTGACCTGAAAGAAGGTGAGTTTACCATGGCAGTATCCCTGAACACAGATCTTCATGTTACAGGTATTTACATTTTTTCTTAGTTTTTATTTTTAACACACTACATGTATTTATAGTGCTTGAAGACTAGGAGTTTAACAAAAAATAGCTTTGTGATTTGTTGCCTTGCTGTCGTGGTTTAGCCCCAGCCGGCAACTAAGCACCACGCAGTTGCTCACTCACTCCCCTCTCCCCCAGTGGGATGGGGGGGAAAATTGGGAAAAAACTTGTGGGCTGAGATATAAAACAGCTTTAACAGGACAGCAAGAGAGAAGGAAACAACAATGGTAACAACAGTAATAATAAGGACAAAGAAATGTACAAGAAGTGATGCCCAATACAGCAATGGCTCACCACCTGGTGATCGACAGCCCGTCCCCGAGCAGCGATTTCCGCCCCCCGGCCAACTCCAGTTTATGTACTGGGCATGACGTCGTATCGTAGGGAATATTCCTTTGGCCAGCCTGGGTCAGCTGTCCTGGCTGTGTCCCCTCCCAGCTTCCCCTGCACCCCCAGCCTTCTTGCCAGCAGGCCAGCATAAGAAGCTGGACTGTCCTTGACTACTTAGCAACAACTCAAAACATCAGCATGTTATCAACATTTTCTCATCCCCAATCCAAAACATAGCTTCACACTAGCTTCTGTGAAGAAAACCAGCTTATTCTGGCTGAAACCATGACACTTGCTTATCAAATGTTGTACTTCCTTCAGTAAATTCAAGCCCTGAATGATTTCTTTCCATCTTTTTCCTCTGCATTGTAGCATTCTAACATTTGCAGTGTTCATGGATCAGCAAAATGTTAATTCTAGCTATACATCAGCAGCGTAGTCTCATTTTGATTTTAATTCAAGCACCACGATAACAAGGAAGCTAATTGTTGTCTTTGCAGTGTTTAGATATCAGTTTAAATAAATATGCATTCTATTTTGGATGTTTTCTTTTTTTTCCCTATCTATTAATTTCTGATCCAGGTGTACATTGAAGGATTGCTTTAAGACTGCAAAGTGGTTTTATTACAGCTTTTAGTTTTTCTCTGATTACCTATATGTATTTAGTGCTGGCAGTGGCAGTCCTTGCAACTGAAACTAGCTTTTATTCACAGATCAAGAAAAACATCAGGGTCCATGTCGGTGCTGCATCATACAGCTCTTGCACCTTAATCATCTTTTAGACTGGCCGCTGATGGAAATAATAGCCTACCTTCATGTCTGCTTAATTTTACTAACACATATGCCAAAAACTTCCATAGAGAGTATGTTCCCTTTTTAATGAGGAGATAAATCATAAGTCTCTCATGAGTCTGGTACTTGTAGCTGTTGCTGAGCTGAGTGATATTTAAATCCATGGTAGTGATAAGAAACTCATTATTCTCAATATTAATTTTTTTTTTTTAATGTCATGGATGTAGCATTCTTCTGCCAGGCGTGTTAATGGACTGACTTGTATTTATTACCATCGCCTTGTCTATTTGATACTCAGTAAATCACAAGTCAGTAAAAGAGGCTGGTCAACGTTAGAGAACACCGGTGACTTATTTGGTGAGCTGTAGGCTGCTTCAGTGGCTTGGGGCTCTGCGTGGACATAGTAATCCACTCATAAAGTCATGAAAAAATAATTTTACTGTTGTGCAAGCCTAAGATAAGTAATTATTATTATAGACCCCCATGTTGTGTGGGGTATCCATCACAGTATCCATCCTGCATTATTCAAACACATACAAGCTTTTCTGCTAAATTCTGCATGAGAGGTTTTTTGACATTCAGCAGTCTTAGGACCCAGCAGCAGATGTATGCGTGCTCGGATACGTAATTCCTATGTACAGCTCTACAGCATACATCCCCCAGTAGCTAGTTTTTATTTAGGTTAGTACTTCATGTGCTTTAACACCTGTGATGTCAGATAGTCTTGCCTTTGGTTTTTTTTCCCTTATGCAAGATTTCCAAGGAGAAAAGTTACTTTAACATAGATCACGTTATCTTTTTTGCAGCTTAAAAATATAGCAGGTGCTTCTAAAAGATTGAAGAGGGAGAAAGACTGATTCTTGTTCTAACCTCTTCAGTTGTGCTTTTTTTGAAACATTGCAAGTCTCCAGAGTTCATCTGTAAAATTCTCTTATTCTGCAATACGTTTCAGAAGTTGCATTAGTCTCATGTTGCTGGAGTAGAAAATACTAGAAAAAAAAAACTAAAGGTTGTAGAAATTAATGATCTTTAAAGTAATAGTGGTTCTTGTCTGTATTCTGTTTGGTGACAAGTAGTGTCCCTTAGGGGTCTGTGTTGGGACCAGTACTCTTTAATACCTTCATCAACGACACAGACAGTGGGATCGAGGGCACCCTCAGCCAGTTTGCAGATAACACCAAGCTGAGTGGTGGGGTTGACACGCCTGTGGGATAGGATGCCATTCAGAGGGAAGTGGACAAGCTCGAGGGATGGGCCTGTGTGAACCTCATGAAGTTCAACAGGCCAAGTGCAGGGTCCTGCGCCTGGGTCAGGGCAACCCCTGATATCAGTATGGGCTGGGGGATGAAGGGATGGA
>NW_010516545.1:0-2845 GCF_000687285.1 Phaethon lepturus
CGTGGCGTTGGGTGTCCGAGGGGCTTGCGGGGCTCCGGCCTCCCGAGAAAGTCGTGCGATAAAGCATCTCATCGGAATGAGCCGACCTTGCCGCCAGGCTACGGGGTGTAAGTCAGGGCAGAATTTCGCCTTCGGAGAAAACAACGGGCAATAGAGAGGGAAAACAGGTAGGTATTAAAAATAATAATGATAGATTTCCATACCACCCATAAATAATCCCAACCAGAAAAATACACAAGGCGTGTCATGAACCGATAGCATTTTAAGAACGCTGAAAGTTTTAAAAATTAATTTTCTTCATTTTACTTTATTAAAATTGCTTTCATTTATCTCCTCTGTTAAATATTTTATTTTTCCATATTAATGGCTGGACTTTCTACTGCAGGAAATTCTACTGCAGCTTGTTTCTGTCATTAACACCGTACAAACTTAATATCATTAGTAGTTTTTTCCCTTAATTATGTGAGTGGAGAAGAAAAACATCAAAGTTTCCGTGAAATTGGAATAGTATATCTAAATTGCCTCATGTTTATTTTAACATTAACAGTAAATGAAGCTAATGGGCTTTTATATTATTAAAAGCAGCCATTTGTGTCCTGCCTGCTGTAATATATAGCGAAGCTTTAAAAGATGTTAAATAATTAGTTATTTAATAGGGATATGCAAAATAGATCAAACAAAAGGCAAACTTCCTGGTAGCCGAAGCTTCGGTTCAAACCGGGGCCCCTTTGTGACGCCTTAAAATTGGGTTTTTCCTATGAACATCTTATGTCCCACTGTTAATCTGATTGCTTTAATTTACAGCAGGCCCAGAGGGCTCCTGGCTTGCCAGCCCGGGGGACAGCGGAGTCGCGTGCCCGGAAGCGATGGCGATGATGGCGTCGGGAGGATGCACGGCTGCGGCTCCACGCTGCCCACAGGGGGTTGCAAACGGCTCCTGCCACGCGCCAGGTCTGTCACGGCGAGCGGTGACCTCGCCCTGTCCCCGGCCAAAGGCTGGGCGTGAAGGGGGTGATGCCGATGGAGAAAATCCGGCCGGTTTTCACAGCCGCGGCGTAAGGGCGGGAGCCCCGAGGGCACCCTCGTGCTTTGCGGGTGCACGTTGTCTCCACGCAAGCCAGCGCTTGCCAAGCGTATGTCAGGAGCTGTTTATTTCAAAATTCACACCAAGAAATGCGTTCTGCCTTCATCATCTGCACTGTGGCAGCAACAAAAGCTTGGCGGCGAGATAGCCGATGTAACGGTGAGGAAGAGGAAGGGTAACGCTCTCCTCCATCACTCCTCCATCGGATGAAGCCTAGGGATTTCAGCGCAAAGGCACAGTGAAGAGCAAGGCGCTAACTCGTGGCCAAATTACAACATTTTAGGGCAATATTTGGCAATAAGGGCAACTGCCTCTGGGGCGATATTGCGAAAGGTCGCCCACCTAACGGGGAGTAGTTGCGGGATTAGGGCTGTTTTCCTGTGTTCCCGCAAGGCAGCACAAGCTCAGTTCTTTGGAACACCCCGTGCTCATACGGGATGACAATTAAAGACCTCCGGGTATTGCCTCTCACTCCCTCGCTCTCGTACCTCAGCATGTAAAATCCCTGTTAACAGCCTGTATCTTCCTTTCCCGTTAGTTTCTGTGCTGGGGAGATGCATGGACTTAAATCAGCCACAGCCAGCCCAAAGAAAGGGTGTGCAAATAGGGGCATTTCTCTCTTCCGACCTATTAGTGTTATTAAAAATGTGCCTGGAATTAATAATAATAACAAACTGCTGCGGCTTAAATAAAATCGATAACAAATGGCAGATTTGCAGAAGGCCTTGGGAAAAGGTTGGAAGAGGGGAAGGGAGGACAAGGGAAGGGGCGTGCGGGAAGCACGCCTGAGAATGACAGAAAGCATTGGCACTCCCTGGCTTAACTTAAGCAGGGCTTAACCCCAAGGGCTTATCTTTGGTTTGCTGCTCATCTCACAGCACCTTCGCAAGGGCTTTTTGAGCAGCATGCTCCCCCGACACCAGCCTCTAGCCTAAATGTATGTCTTGGCCGGCGGAGCGATGCTATTTCCTGTGCCTCGGAGAAATGGCAAGCCATCGGGGTAGGGATCGCTCTGCCTCTCTGCAACACGGGCTGCACATGTAGGGCTGGAAAAAATAAATAAACTGGCCCCATATTGCAAGCCACAGGAATTTGTCATCTGAGGAGCATTGGAGAGGGGGGAAATCACTGCGTGGTTGTCACTCCTGTCTAGGAAGACTAGTTCACACCAGCAGACTGTGAGTTTACACCAGGCTATAATGTCCCGGTTGTTCTTTCTTCACCCACGTGCATATGGCTGAACTTTAAAAAGTAGCCCGCAGAAGTCAAACGCAGCTTGGACAAATGGGTATAAGCAGAGGCGTGTGCTGAGATTTAAGTGTGGATAAAGATGAGGGATCATGTCCAGTGTTTTGCTTTAGCCTTCATCTAGGTCAGGGAAAGTAAGGAGGTGGAGAGGGAGAAAAGAGGAATTGCTTAGGGAGATCTGAGGTTTCTCCAGAACATCCAGACCTTGGACCTTGGGATGACACTAGACGTGGAGCTTGGGAGTTAACCGATTCAAGGCACCAGCTTCACACCCTGCTTGGGCTGCCGGGGGTCAGAAGTGCCACGGTACCCCTCGGGGGCAGCCGAGCTCATGCTTGCTGAGGTCCAAACTTCAACCCAACAGTCCCCCAGCAGCGGAGGAGATACCCAGGAGCGAAAGTGCAAACCATCACCCATGGGCGCAGCAGCGCTGGGTGTCCGTTCCCGTCCCAGGGGAATCTCAGGGATCTTCTGCACCCCCGGCTGCATCCGTGCTCTGCGCTCTCCCCGGCC
>NW_010516546.1:0-1041 GCF_000687285.1 Phaethon lepturus
CCCCCCTTGGCTACACTGTTAGCCTGCTGCATGCTTTACCCATCATGTGCTTCTTTCCAGTATATGTGTCCCTGACGTGTGCTTTCCGGTATGGCCAGGAAGACATTGATGTGATTGGCCTCACCTTCCGACGGGACCTGTTCTTCTCTAGGGTCCAAGTGTACCCACCTGCTGACAAGCCAGAGTCTCTCTCCCACTTGCAGGAATCTCTGCTAAAGAAGCTGGGGAAAAATGCATATCCCTTTTTCTTTACGGTAAGTATCTCATAAAAGCCTCTGACCCTCTTCTCCTTGCCTGTTATTACTGGCCTGCTGAGACCTGGTGATGGACTGAAGACAGGGGTTAATAGTGAATTCATGTTATGCAGACTTCCAATTTTGAGTGACAGGCAATGTACCAATTTTTTTCCCCTTACCATCCTAAGTGGTAAAGTGCAAGAAGATCTAACTGCATGTGAAAAGTGCTTTCCTTGAATGCAATGGCTTTATGCTGGCAACAGCCCCATATATCCTTGTCTTCCCCATTCCTGAGGGGCTGGAATACTTTATACCATTGACCCAATGCTCACAGAGGAAGTGCCAAATCCTTTCTGCTTAAAAAATTTTATGGATCAAACAAACAGATGGAAAGCTCTTTACCAGATGTCAACAAATAACAGCTCATTGCCAAATTCTGATTCTGACAGGATATGCTTCCAGTACTGTCAGTGACATGTCTGCTTTATCATTCTCTAGGAAGATCCAGGTTTAAAAACCATATGCTTTGATATAGCAACAAATAAGTCTTTAAACAATTCTGCTAAATGGGTTACTACCTGTTGTAATGTTATTAACAAATCAAATGCAATCTAGTGATCTTCAAACTGCTGGAGTCTCTAATGGGGTGTTACACTCAGTCTCCATGAGCTACTCTGCAACCTTCCCAGTTGATGTCTGGAGGTGCTGACCCTGCCCAGGCCAGGAGCGAATGGGTGGTGGTAGATGCCCCATCCCTGGAAACATCCCTCCTCCCTGGACGAGGCTCTGAGCAACCTGCTCTAGT
>NW_010516547.1:0-996 GCF_000687285.1 Phaethon lepturus
CACGAATCAGATGAACATATTTCACACTATGCTAACACTGAATTACTGCCAAATAGCTGGAAACGGATGTTCTGAGTGATTTAGAAATAATGTGAACCCTGACTTCTCTTATGTTTTCCTTCCATTTGCTGTTTCAACATTAGAACAAGGAGGGTATTATTTATAACAAGATATGTAAAGTTTGAATTTATAGAATATTGAAAGTGCAAGTGTGGTTTCATAACTAAATAAAACTTAAGACAGGAAAAAGGGAATTAATAAAGTTAGATGTCCTTGAAAAAGCTTTAATTTTATTTCCTTCCTTGAAAATAGTTACAGCTGTATCACAACACTTTCTTGTCACAAGTACTTAGTGAGCCAACTAGGAAAGATGCCCTCCTAGACTTGTTTGTGAAGAGGGAAGGTCTCGTGGGAGATGTGATGGTAGGTGGCTGTCTTGGCCACAGTGATCACAAAATGCTTGAGTTCAAAATTTTCAGTGTAATGAGAAAAA
Organism: Phaethon lepturus; assembly: GCF_000687285.1. Taxonomy (NCBI): domain Eukaryota; kingdom Metazoa; phylum Chordata; class Aves; order Phaethontiformes; family Phaethontidae; genus Phaethon; species Phaethon lepturus. The sequence goes on from NW_010516547.1 coordinate 494, forward strand.
AGGTCAGCAGAGTTGCTATCCTGGTCTTCAAGAGAGCAAACTTTAAGCTACTCAGGGAGCTACTTAGCAGTGTCCCCTGGGAATCTGCCTTTGAGGGCTTAGGAGTCCATGAGTGCTGGTCAGTTTTTAAGAACCACCTTTTAAAAGCACAGGAGCAGGCAATCCCATTGTGTCATAAGTCAAGCATGTGGGGCAGAAGACCAGCGTGGCTGAACAGGGAACTCCTTGTGGAACTCAGGAGGAAAAAGAAATTGTATGATCTCTGGGATCAAGGTCAGGCCTCACAGGAAGATTACAGAGATGTGGTTCCTATATGCAGGGAGAAGACACAAAAGGCCAAACTCCAACTAGAGTTGAAACGGGCCAATGTTGTGTCAGAAAACAAGAAAGGATTTTTTAAGCATGTTAATAGCAAGAGGAGGTCCAAGGAAAACATTAGACGATACTTGTTGAAGTTGGTCACCTGACAAACAGGAATGAAGAAAAAGCAGAGGCATTCAGTG
>NW_010516548.1:0-15862 GCF_000687285.1 Phaethon lepturus
CGGCCCCAGAACTGAGCCCTGGGGAACACCCTCCACCTCTTCCTTCTTCTTCATCCCAACTTTATATATTGAGCATGACATCATATGGTATGGAATATCTCTTTGGCCAGCCTGGGCCAGCTGTTCTGGCTGTGTCCCCTCCCAGCTTCCCGTGCACCCCCAGACCTCTCACTGTCAGGCCAGCATGAGAAGCTGGACTGTCCTTGACTACTTAGCAACAACTCAACACATCAGCACGTTATCAACAGTTTCTCATCCCAAATCCAAAACACAGCCTCACACTGGCTCCTATGAAGAAAATTAACTCTAGCCCAGCTGACACCAGGACACTTACCATGTTTTTATTGTCATCCTGTATTGGTTGGTGTCATTCTTTCTTGCTCAATAAACTCTTCTAATAAAAGCCAATAAGTATTGCATTAGATGACTTGACAAGGTCATCTTCTTTCAGCTTTTTTCTCCATGCCTTTTTTTATCTTCACATTCATGCCCATGTCCATGTTTGTGCAGCATCTAAAGCACCATCTTGGCCTTAGTCTTGCCTCTCAGCTTGTGTGGAACAAGCATCACCTGATGGCTGTGTTATTCAGCAAGGAATTATATTCCTTGTAGGATGGCAACCTTTCATTGTTTGATCTTCTTAATGGAAGTTGGATGTATACCTTCAGTGTTACCAGTTATTGGTTTAGTTGTTCCTTTTTCAGAGCGAGAAGAAGTAGACATTTTCATTGACTGTTTAGTCAAGTTAGCCTTCCCAACGATTTAAACTAATATGGTATACTGCTGAAGAAGAATGCTATTTAATAAAATAATTTAATTCCATCTCTGGCTGTCAGTGGTATCTTGCTTGGCATTTTTACTGTGGCTCCATAGAGAAAACAGTTATGAATCATACAAGGAAATTGTGAATGTAAATCATGTATTGCAATGTATATATTTTTGCCAATCTGTTTTCAGGTGGGGAAAACAGTTTGGTGTCTAAAACAAGCCATGGGTTCAGTAATGCATACAAAAGCAGTGTCAACGAAGAGCATTGAAGGAAGAGGAGAAGACTCAGTTGCCTGCATTACCATGTGATGTCCTAGTGCCTGATTGCAATGGGTGAGTTAGAGGACACCATTTGCCTTCCTTTCATGGACAAAATGGGTGAACCTGCTAAAATCTCCTTTTTCCTCTGATAGTTTTTAATGGGAGGAAATGGCTCCATCCCTGATGCTTTGGCAGCGGTGTAGGAGTTCATGCCCTTGGCACTGGGTTTCTATTTCAACCGTAAGAATTTTTTTGTTCCGCAGTCCAGAAAGATCATTAATCAACAAATCTGAAAGCACCATGAAATCACTCCAGTCACAACTGAAATGGAGACTAAACCCCACTTTGGTAGGGAATAACACTTCTGACACACCTACATCGGCAGCTAGGTTCTTCCTGGCCACAGGGTCTGCGTGAGGGGGGTGGCAGTGCTGCCTTTTGCCGTTTTAGGTGGGTGCAGTCACCAGTCTTGCTGCTGTTGCTCAGGGAGTGGAGCACATCGGGGGGCTGGTTGGGAGCTCCAAGGTGTGAGCTTGGAGGCTGCACCGCAGCGGTGGCTCCAATGCTGGCAGCACGTCTCCGTTCTCCTCCCCACCACCACCCCTTGAACTCCAGTGAATTAAGGGAAAAGAGCAAGATGGGTGAAAAGGGGAGGGAAGTATCTTCACGGCTTTGAGGGCACGCATGGGCATTCAAAAATGCCCCCGACAGCTGGGGTGAAGCTGTAAGAGCATTTCGTTACTGCTTCTTCTGCAGCGAACAGACAGCAGAACACTGCTCCACGTGTCTTTCCCAGAGCAGGTGATGGGGAAGCGTTAATCCCGGTCTCCACTGTACCTGCTTGCTGCCTCTGCTCCCATCAGGGATGCTCTGCCCTGGCAAGGCCTGTCGTACATAGGAGGGAGCCTGTAATCTCTGGGGGGTCTGCGGTCCCCGATTTGAAAGGTTTGAGAGGTTTCCTAGCTGAGCAGGAGAGGGCAGCAAAACATAGAGCTTGGGAGAGCGAGCAGGCGATCGGCTTGCAGAGCCCACAGGAGTTCCTTTAACAGTTTCAGGAGGGGTGCACCGGTGTGGAGTGGGGTTTGAGGATTGTCCTGGGATGTTACTGCATGCTGGGCAAAACTGCTGGTGGGCAGTTTGCTGTAGCTCATGCTCAGAGCGGTCCTGGGGAGAGAGGTGATCTGCACCAGGCTGAAGAGGGAGTCTCCTTGCTCCTTAGAGGATGGTCAGAGATATGTAAACCTCAATGCCCTGCAGAGAATGATGTGTAAGAGTCAACTGCCTCAGAAAACGGCAATATTTTCAATGAGAAATGTGAATATGGGGCCTTGGAGAAAGAGGTATCTCTCTTCTTTCTTGCCCCATGACAAGCAGTCAAAGGCTTCCCAATTGTTGATAAAGGGGAGAAGATAAGGGTGAAAGTTCCAACAAAAAAAGACCAAGATCTTGGCAACAGTGGAAACAAACACAGTCCATATAACAATTGGTGTGGAACAAATAAGGAGTGTTGAGGAGTGCAGTTACTGTGGCAACCTGGTAATAATAGATAACAGCAGTAGAGGGGTGGAAATAAAAGTGAGAACAAGGAAAGCATCTAGAAATACGAATATGTTAGTCAAAATCTGGAGTAATAAAAACCTTGTCAGAGCACTAGGACTGAAGCTATGCAACAGCATGATTATGCTGTTGGTGTTTTATTTGGCAGAAGTATGGCCAGAGACAAGCGCTCCTGAATAAAACAACAGAGTTTTTGTGCACGGTGTGTATGAAGGATATTAGGAGTTAAGTGGGGAGAAATAGTTATAAATCTGAAAGTACAGAAAAGATCAAAATGGATACCAGAGCATCCTGAAATCACATCCCAGAGCATCGGGAAGAACCAGTTGGGCTACACAGAATAGGAGGGGGGTTTGTTGCACTGGGACAGTGGTAGAAATGAAGGGGATTCCCAGAGCTGTGTTCACATGGGATATAGCGTGGGACATAGCATCGTACACAGACCTGGCTTTGGGCTTAGTATGTTAGTCGTTGGGCTTCCAGATGGAGACTTAGGCTGCCTCTCCTGACTTCCAGGAATCAGATACCAAAGTCAAACCTTCAGCAAAGGTCTTGTTCCCACTACACTGATTGTACAGTTCTTCTCTAGCTCTGATTATGGGGACTTGTATGGACCAAAAGGTAACATGAGATAAACACTCTGGGAGTAAGACTGGTGGAGATACGCTGCCACCACCCGCTAACCCCATGAGGACGCTGTTCAGGACAAGGCTACTCAACCGTCTGGAGATATTCCTGGATCGGCTTCACATCCTCGCAAGGATTAATGTGACAATTAACCTGATTACTGCCATGATTTTCCATCGCATTGAACTAGGAGTGAAAAACTGCTTTCTGTGGACACTGTAGAGAAACAGCACCTGATTTTCCCAGCAAGGAGGCCAGATGACTTATTCCAATGCAAGAGGAAGGTTGTACAATGTAGATCAGCATGAAAACGGGCAGCCATGGCCATGCAGTGGGCAAATTAATTGTCCTGGCAGCTGAACGTGATTAGACACTATTAGTGTAGCACATTAGTTTTGATCGTAAATAAATGTTCCCTTCTGTGGGAGAAGCTGCCATTTTGCAAATTGCTTTTGTGGCAAAATGAAACTTTAGTGAAATGAAAAAAAAAGCCATCAAAACCTTCAGTGATTGCACAAACATTATGTTGTGAAGTAATCAATACCATTCAAAGAAAATATGAAATGTACTAATTTTCTTTCATTTCAGCATATTTTCAGATGATCCAAGGAACTGTTACTATAATAGGCAAATATATAAACACAGTATTGAAAGGATCGTAATATAAAATTAGGGTGAAATAAAGCAGAGTAAGAAAGTCAAAGCGCAAACTCTGCTTTACTGAAACAAAATATTTCAACATCAGAGTGAAATGAGAAAGTCAAATCAATCTCTGTTTCTCCAATTTTCCCATCTGATATTTCACCAAAATCAACACGTTTCAGCACGTCTCCATTTCTACAAAATGTCATTTACAGGTGGAAAATTTTTGTGCGACAAATGTTTCCAAATAGGACATGGGGTAATGGTATTAAACTAAAAGAGAGTAGATTTAGCCTAGATCTAAGGAAGAAATTTTTGACAATGAGGGTGGTAAAACAGTGGCCCAGGTTGCCCAGAGATGTGGTAGATGCCCCATGCCTGGAAACATTCAAGGTCAGGTTGGACGGGGCTCTGAGCAACCTGATCTAGTTGAAGATGTCCCAGGTCCTTGCAGGGGGGTTGGACTGGGTGACCGTTAAAGGTCCCTCCCTACCCAAACCATGCTATGATTCTATGGCACCCCTGATGAGTGGCACCTTTGTGGCCAACAGACTTGGGCAACCTTGGGAAGGGAGTCATGGCAGCTTTCCCAGCTCAGCTGCCCAGGATGCTCATTCTGCCTCTTGGGATCAAGGATTTTCGTGAACAGCCTTTCCATCACTTAGCAGCAAAGATGATGAGACACCAAAGGTATTCTCTGAACTTATCAGGCTTGGGTGGGGTCTTGCCTTGCCTGACTTATGTCAGCTCAATTCAGCTGCAACCCTGCTCTGAAGTTTCCAACATGTAATGTCTTTTTTTTTTTTTTTTAAATTAGGAATCTGCACCACCAGACTTCATTCAAAGAAGGAACATATTTAGCGGAGCAGGGAGTTTCTGCTGTGGTCGATATTGTTTTCCTGACATACTCATTTGAAATTCAGCTAACATACTCTTCTGCACCACTTGCAAGCAGGGAGGGTAGGACTGGCATTTCAGCAACAGTAATACGTAAGTGCTATCATTATTAATAACAATCTATATTTCAATACTGCTTGGAGGCCTCAAATAAGATTAGTGGCTCATTATGTTGAGCTATATGTAAATACACAGGCACAGAGTGTTTTGTAAAATAACCCTTATCTAGACCAATAAGACAAAATAAGGGAGAGTGAGAAGAATTTTTATGACTTTCAATTTATAGAAGGGGAATAATTCAGATTAAGTATGATTATGAATAACACTGGCCAAAAGAGACAACTAAATTTTGTCTCTTTCAGGCCAAGGTGATCATCTGTCTTCTGAGAGTTTGGTGTTTTATAGAAGGTTTCAAGAATATTACCGTAGGATAATGTTAACCCCCCCCTTACTACTGAAAGCAACTAGAAAACAAACTATTAATTGAGACGTGTTGTTCAGATGAAATTCCTACTAAAATGGTTAGATGTTGTCTCAGGGGACAATTTCTGGGGTACCATTCCCTCTGGATATCTCTAAGGTAGAATCACAGAAGTCTGCTTACTTTTGTGGAAGAGCAAAAGAAAAATTGTTAATACAGCAAACAAAGAAGGACTAGCGTTCAGTGTTGTCTTTGTTTTTTTTTAACCGCAGCACAAAATTATCCAGAGCAGTGTATTGTGAATTCACTTACGTGTATTCTCCTCTAGCCATAGCTAATATGAGCCCAAAACAGCCTGAATTGTTTGAAATTTCTGTGTGGAATAGTCCCATCAGATATATTCTTGGAAATCCAGCCAGTGGCATACTCAGAGTCTCTTCATGTTTTGTGTGTGCAGCACAAAATACTGAAAAAAAAAAATCCAGAAAGCAAAACCAAACCCACCCTCACATTCCCATCTGTTCATCTCACGCTGTGACCCTGCATGCATTGAAAGGTTCAATATACACATTAACTTTCTGGAGCAAATGTTGTGTCCATGGGTGCCTGGGAACTTCTATATTGGATCCTTTATTGAATTCCTGTCTCCTACCCCTTTCTGTCTTTGCACATGGTGCTTGAGGCTACCTAAAATAAAGCCCTTTGCAGGCAGAGGGATTTCACACACCAGTATGTCTCCTAATCATGTAACTTCTTGGTAGTTGTAGTATTTTGGCTCCTTTGCTCTAGGAAATGTGAGTTCTTTTCCCTAGAAAAATCAGCTAAGTACCAGCTGCTCTGGTCTCAGAGGATATTGTTAATTTTCCCTGATGGCCTTCTGCTCTTTGTGTCCCAGCAAGTCTAGTTTTTATGTGACATAAGCACTTGATCTGGAAAGAACAACTGAGCCTCCTGAAAAGTGAAAGTAGCATAAATCTTTATAAAAGGCCAGTTCACTCTGTGACAAGGACAAATCAGCCCTGTTGCTCCAAAAATCCATTAGATGAACAGGTGAAACGTTCAGGGGTGGAGAGCAGGAGAGAGTCAGTGACTGTCTTTAGTGGCATTCATTAGAGCTGTGTTTGCTGCAAAAATTCTCTGCAGCTTTCCCTCTGCTTAGGGAGCAATAGTGTCCCAGCATCTCTGCAAGGACGGAGAGGTAGCCAACAGTTACTTTATCGTTCTTTTCTACATTCGTATTTGGAGCATGTTTTATCTTGACCAAAACAGCATCATCACCACCAGCCAATTCCCCTCCAGCTCCCTACTCCCCCAACAGCAAAAAGTGCAAACCGAAACGGCCAGTACTTTCTGCTAAGTTTGCATAAATCTCAGGTTTAAAGCTCAAGACAAGCAGAGCCCTGAGAGATGCAGGAGGCGGATGGAGGTGAGCGTGCAGAGACTGGCTGCTGGAAACAGGGTTTGTACGTGTCGAGGCAGAACTGATCAGGGGCTGGAGCTGAGCTGCTCCTGTTATGGGAGAAGAGGAGCAAGAAGAGACACAATGGGATGGAGGTTGTGGTGGAAACCTCTGGAGAGCTGGACCTGCTGCCCCACCACAGCAGTGAGTGATTGGGATCTATTCTGGGGAACTGCCAAAGATCCGAGCCCTCTCTCAACGATAGCAGGTACCATTTTCCACAGCAAAAGAGACAGCACGGCTGTGGCAGAGTCACAGGTGGCGTATGGGGACATGCACCCTTGTTTGGCTCTGGTGACGGAGAAGAGATGGAGAAGAAAAGCAGGGACTTGGAAGGCAGAGGAGAACAAAGCTGCCACAACCCCTATTACTCATCTTTCCTTTGATGAGCTCTCGAAAGCCATGTTTTTGGTGTGCACCTGTTTAATGAAATCAAATTGTTCACACCTTCCAAAAACATAGTTTAAAAAATTAAAAACTTTTGAGCTGTCAAGGGGTGATGGATGCTTCCAGCAAAAAGGAATCAAACTATGGCAGGTTAGGTTGTTCACCCTGGACCTGTGATGAAGGCAACTGTTCTTGAACCGTTCATAAACTAATGTTTCTGGAAAGCAATCAAAAGGCAGGGTGTAGGTAAGTCAGTTGGCTTCCTTTTATTTTTCCAAAAGCAAGAAAATCTCTTGCTAAAACCCCAGCAAAATCCAGCTTCCCTTTCTGATGTTTTTTCTCTAATAAATGAATGCTGATATTTTGTTTTCTGCTGGGATTGGGGGGATCAGTGCAGAAGGCAAAATTAGTTTAACTAACTGGGACAAAATAACAAGTTTATTCCTTAACAAACAAAACAAAATATTCAAGCTTATGGCTAGTAGCAATGGTTCAAGAGGGCTTGAATCCTGGTATAGTCTCTGGAGACAAAATTTTTCTGAAGAAACAAAAAATAGCAACAGGCAAGAATTTCCTCTTTACAGAGAAACAACACTCAATCAGTTTTAGTAAATGTTTTCTTAACTCCTATGGCATTTCACAATTGATGAACATTTCTAAAATAGAGATAGTTAAAATATTATCCCTTTCCCACAAGTCTTTTTGGCTTATATTCTGGCTTTGTTACAGTTGTGACCTAGGCACTTTAAGTTTATAATCTCACCTCTCCACCATCTATGCTGACATGACTAGTCAACGTGACTGCCATCTGTAATTGCCATAATTGATATCTCATACCCTCACATTGTGTTTTGATGTATTTTGCTATCATGTTGAACCATGGTTCCAAAAGAAGACAAATATTGTTGTGTTAGTGTTTTCACTCAGCTAAAGAACAGGCATAAATGATCTCAGGGTATCTTAGCTCTGCCTGTAACTAAAACCATAGGAATGATGTAGGATGCTTTTATACCAGATCACCTTTTCAAAATTATCTGTTATTATTAATGATCAGATGATGATTGTACAAGTAGGAAGATGGGCAGAAAAAGGATGACCAGAAACTTGCACTATTTTCTCCTTAACCTGTCTTCAAGGAAATGGACACAAAACCAGGGGTTTCTCTCAGTATTTCTCTGAAGTAATAACTCCAAAGTTATCATACAGACAAAAGTAACAAAATGCATTTTGATGTTAAAACTCGGGCACTGATGCCTGGAGAATCAAGTTTCCTCCAAGAACCTGTTTGCAGCTACACCAGACACAGAGCTTTTCCCAAATCCATGGCAACTACAGTCACCAAAAGCAAGACTCTTCACCAGCAATAGATTGTGTGCAAGAACCTTGTGGCACAAGGACTGCAGTTTAGATTCCCAGCCCGTCTGTGCCTTGCCCATCTTATTTCATATCTTATACTTCAGATTATTTAAAATTCTTTCAGAAATGTTCAACTTGTGAGGAAAAAAGTCATAGACATGCCAAAAAGAAAAATGAATCCTCCATATCTAAAGAGCAGAGACTTTTTTTCTCAACTAGAAGAGAGTGATGTTTGGCAGAGACCCCAGACATCAGTCTGAATATTGAGTTGCTAATGAGAAAAAATGTGTAGACCAATGGTGTGCACCTACCTGAAGATAATCTGGCAGTCCCGGGGATAAAAAAAAAAGGAAAAGGGGAAAATTAAGTATTCAGCCACCTGAATGTTATGAAAGCTTTTAATCTGACAGTCCTGGAGACGGGACGTATATTTCAATAGTATAAGATTCCACCACACAAATTTTGCAAATTTATCTCCATGGTTTCCAGAGGGGATGCTGGACCTTTATTGACTGTGGACTATTTTTTTTCCATGCTGAAGGAAAGACAGACAGGTCAAGAGGTAAAAACATGTCTGGTTTTGTGAAAAAAGCAGATATCGAGGGGAAACAAGCTTTTGTGTTGTAAAGCTATTATGCAGTAGTAAGCTCACGTCTGCTGCCGTTACTCATGGAGGAAGTCCTTAATGCATGAGCCCCATTACTTTACACACTTTTAAATTTGTCTTGCTGTCATACTGACCACCGGCAGTACTTCACCAATGCTTTCAACATCTGGCCCTCTCCTGAACCCTATCAGCTATACCACTGATACTGGAGACACCCTGCAAAGTGCCTGCCGTGCTTGCCCTTCAGTCTCATCTTTTCCATGCTGATCACAGCCTCTACAAGCTTGTGTTAACGATTGGATCCAATGACCCTTATGGGTCCCTTCCAACTTGAGATATTCTGTGATTCGATGATCTAAGGTGCCTTCTGTTTCCTAGTATGCAGTGTGCTTTCTTATGTCTTCAAAGACCATGTCTTGTGCTTGCAATTTCCCAACAGTGAAGATACAAAGGAGGAAGAGTCAAAGACTGAAGTTTTTCTTTCTATCCTCTCTTTTTCCATGAGTGGCTCTTAGGCTTGTCTTGAAGTAGGTGGGATCAGGATTCAGTGGTAGCAACTCACAATTATATAAATGTGGCCATACTGGAGAAGAATAAAGGATGGGAGTTTCTGAAATCTTGAGGAGAGGCTGAGAGAGCTGGGACTGTTCAGCATGGAGAAGAGAAGACTCAGAGGGATCTTATCCATGTGTATAAATACCTGATGGGGGAGGTAAAGAAGATGAAGCCAGATGCTTCTCAGTGGTGTCCAGTGACAGGACAAGACACAACATGCAGAAACTGAAATACAGGAAACTCCATTTAAACATAAGAAAATACTTTCTTTTTTTGTTTTTGTTTTTTGTTGTGACGGTGGTCAAACAGTGGAACAGGTCACCCAGGGAGGTTGTGTGTCTCCCTCCTTGGAGATATCCAAAACTCAGCTAAGGAAACTGCTCTATCTGACCCTGCTTTGATCAGGGGGTTGGAGTAGGTGATTTCCCTGCCAACCTCAGCAATGCTGTGATCTTCCCATAAAAACATCACAAATTATTTTAAAGCAGAAACTCCTTATACCTGAAGATTAAAGCAGGTAAATGGAAAGAGGGAAACTGTTAAAATGAAGGTTTCATCTAATAGTCTTTAAAGCTTAAAAGCTTTCTTTTTTCTTTTTTTTTTTTTTTTTCTTAATCAGAGATTAAATGGGTTAGGACCATAGTAATATAACAATATTCCTGATAGTCCCTTGGGTACAGTGAATACAAGGTACTTCATCTTCAGAAATAAATGATCTAAGGGCTTTTCCCTCAGTAAATCCACGGCAACTTCAAACTTTCAGCCCCTGTAGCACTATTCTCCTGGAGTTACAGCTAAATCAGTACCACTGCATGTAAGCACTGGGCACTGCCTCACAGGACAGAATTTATTTTGGAAGAGACCTGAAAAAAATTTTGAAGTCTTTCCGCAAACGCTGGCATGTCAACAATGATTTCTGGGCAAATTCCAGTAGGATTCTGTCCAAAACCAAACAAGCAAATAAACAAACAAACAGAAAAATCCCACAGCTGGGTGGTAACCTTCCTTCCTTGTCTTCAAGCCTGTATATGCATATTCTTATGTAAGTGCTATGGATATTCCTATGTGAGTGTCCAAAAAGCTAACACTTCTTGTTATTGGGAGGTGATTGTATTCTAGTGAGTGATTTAATTTAAAAATAAGTAAAGTTTAAGAACTGGAGACAGGTTTTCTGGTTCTATATCTGTTATTAATAACCCTTTCATTCATCATTCATCATCACAGTGTTGTGGCAACACACAGAGGATGAAGGACCGTTGCTCACAGTCTGCTCCTCTTCCTTTGCCTTCTTTTGATGTCCTGAGTTAATTTATCTGTGATGACAGTATTTTTCCAGGATAAATTTGGAGTGTAAGTCTCTTTCCATCACTGTTGGTAAATGTACTGCCACTGCTGGACATAAATTGCATCATACAACTACTTTCAGGGAATTCTAGAGTCAATAACCATCCATCATCCTGGCAAAGTCTCAGCCCTTACATCTCTGTTAACTGCAACTGTTGCAGCTCTGCAGTAGAAAAATGGGCTTGTTGAGGAGATCCGATTCATTTTTCTTAGGACTTTAAAGATGATGATGAAAGTAAAAAAGCAGAATCGGCATTTGTGATACCAGGAATGAGCAGAAAGCACTGATGGGAGATGGGCTCATCAGATTTTTTCAGTGGGAAGGTGGGATGCTATCAGTCCAAACAGGCCAGAGATTCTGCTAGGACTTTATAATTAGTATCGAGCACAGCTCCTGGAAGCTGCTTCTTTAGGTGGTGAACATGTCACTGTGACAATGTAATCTCACACTCCTCCTCCACTTGGAGGAGAAGAGGAGCTACAGTGCTGGAGTCACTGAGAGTCCTGTTCCTACTTGCAAGAGATGAAGATCCAGTTTCAAGTTTTGCTTCTTTAACCCACTTTCAAGCTGCTCAAGCAAGAAACCAGTGGTCTGACTTGGGCTGATTTTCAGTTGTCATGGAAAGTGATGTACTGGCGATGTCTTTGCACAGAAGAGAGAACAATGAGGAGCAAAACACCTTTCCTGTGTCCTATACTTCCACTGATACCCACTGTTTCCCATAGGTCTTGTAGGCTAGAGGCATTCACGCAGCAAGCACATTAGTGTCTTGGATTTTCTGTTATTACAGAATCACAGAATCACAGAATCACTAGGTTGGAAAGGACCTTCAAGATCATCAAGTCCAACCATTAATCCAGCGCCACCATGTCCCCTAAACCTAATCAGTGTAGTCACCAAAGCAGATGATAGGAGGGTATATCAGAAAAGAAACATTTTCTCTATGACCTGTCCTTATACTCCTTTTTAATTACCCTGTGCTCACCATACCCTGAGGTAAGACACCAGGAGCTCTGATCTGGGCCTGTGCAGATGTTCTTGAGTCCTTCCAAGGCTGTAGACAAATGGCAAAGGAGTACCATGATGCCAATGTGCAGGGCTTGTGTTGTGTGTAACTGACACCTCGAACCGTCCTTCTTCCAAGGCGAACTTTATCTTCTCCAACATCCCCTCTCCTCTGATAAGAATCCCTCTAAAAATTTCCCCAAAACACAAAGCAATTTGAAAGTTCACACTTTCCAGAGCAATGGCAATGAACAGTCGGTAAATTGAAATCCCAGTCATATGATATTCATCTAGTAGGTAGTCTTTGAAGAGTTTGAAATGTTGCATGGTGTGTTCACCATTTTATTAAATATTAACCATGCCTAACATGAATGTCAGTAATTGGCAGAAATTTTTTCTTAAGAAATTATTCCCCACTTTAAACTCCAACAGAAATGGAAAGACTTGGAGCTGAGAGAGACATTTCCTTTTATGAAAATGCTGTTACTGGCAGTCCTTAAAGGTGGGATCAAGGGATTTAATAAATGTAATTTACTTTTTATTACTGTTCAGAACTGGCACTACTTTGGAGTGAAATGGGTATGTGCTGTGGGAAAGTGCTACAATAAATCTCTCCCCATCAAATGAAGCTGCCCCAGAGAGGTATTTCAGGGCAGTGTTTTGAAATGGGAAGGGTAAATCTAGGCAGTGGCTTGTAGAAACAGTGTGTGTCTGTGCCCCTGTGCTTCTTTAACCCAGTCAATCACATCTGGTTCTTATGCCTCCAAAACAGTTGTCCGGCCAGATTTTCTGGGATCCATTGTCTCTGATATGTTCCTAAAGAAAATTGATTAACATACACATTTATTGAGCGTTGCTCCTCTGCTGCAATGGGTCTTTGTTGTGCAGAGGAGAGATAGGCCCTGCTCCAAGTCATTCCTTCAAAGCACCATCTGTAAATTTTAACTGTGTTAGCTCAAGGCTGCAATTCTCATGAAGTCAAAAGTAGCTTTCTCCTTGTTCATCCTCTACTAAAAGGTAATTTTTGCTATTTGTAAAACATAAGAGCATTCAGAAAATCACATAGTTACTAAACTGAACACCTGGGGAAGAGATGTCTCAAAAGAAATTTAGGTTAGCCAAAACCAGTGTCAGGATTTTTCTTGCAGCGGGGCGGGATACAGCCTGAAACAGCCCGTTGTCTGACAGGCAGCGATGAGTCTCTGGGAACCAAGAAATACAGCATGACCAAGGAATTATTGAACTTGTAAGGAGAAGCAGTGGAGAAAATACTGAGAAAAACACACCTGCTACTGGAATTGCTGATCTGTGTCATTTGCAACATCCTGAGGAAGGTTTTGGCGTGGGTTTTCTCCATTCAGCAAATTGCTCATGAGCTTGCTGTACTTGGCAGATTGCTTGCCAGGACACCATGAGTGGCATGCCGGACGGATTGCTACCTCTTGGTATCTTGTTGCCTCTGGAGTCCTCTACTCCCCTGCCAATGGCTGGGCAACGTGGCAGCCGGAAAACCAGGTTTCCAGCCTTCTCTGGGGAAGTAAGAAACACTGAGGTTTCATTATGAATTGCAAATGGTCCACACTTTAGAATGTTTGGGTATCCCAAAGGCATTGCATTGCGCCGTCTTAGATCTTCACTTAACATAGGTGGGGGGTGGTCCACTAAAGTCATTGGGTCCAGGAGCTGGTCCAGCCATATAATAGAAAGTCAGTGCAGAAACGGAGTAAGAGTATTCACTCTAAATACTTCCACTTCCGAATGTTTCCCAACACCTTCTCACAAATTTAATACATTCAGTTCTAAACCACTAGGGAATTATGACATTCTCCACAAAGAAAGCAGGAGAGATCGAGGGCATTTCCATTGCCTCAGGTCCTTGCCATAACCTGGAGTACATGGGCTGCGAATCCCTGTATGAACCTAGGAGGTGAACAGTGATTTCATTTCCCTGTGCTATTCTGAAGATCATATCTTAGGTAAATATAACTGGACAGGGAGACAAGGTAAAGTAATTCCTTGAATGTCAATGGCAGTTTTATCCCAATTTGTAGGGATGCTTTAGAAAATCCCTCCAAATCTTTCTTTGCTTGAAGGGCGACTTCTTCCTTTGTCTATCCAGCAAAGAGATTCTTAGGCCATTGCTCCCTGCGATGCTGAAATGAGGCACTGGTCTCCTGACAGTGAAGAAAATCCAGAGTGGGAAAAGACTGACAGAAAAATGAACTGGAAGGGGTAATGTGACACTGGCAGCATTTGTCCCTTCCTGCACTGCAGCTTGACTATATCCTGCTGATTTCTGATGTTTTCCTTAAAAGAAAAACATGCACCTGCCTGCAGAAGGCTTGTTAAAAGGCTCCAGATTGGCACTGATACCGTATAATGAATTTTGTTTTAAGCAAAAGCTTGTGAGGATTTGCTTATTTGTAAAGCTCAGACAGGGTGTGATGGATTAGTGTTCTGAACATTAGATCCACTGAAAGAATAAACAGATACAAAGGCTCTGGGTGTGGAAAAAGATGTCTTAGGTGGATACTCTGCACGCTTTTATAATCTCATTCAGATTGCTGCTTAATGATTTATCACCACTCTCTTTAGAAGGATATCCAACTTTGATTAAGGAACTCAAGCTGTGGAGATTTTTCCTTCATCCCGCCATAATAAGTTCCAATAGTTAATTGTCCTCTGTTAAAATAAGCGCCTCATTTCCATTTCAAACTTTGCGGACTTTCAGATGGAAAGTAATATCTAGATCTTTGTATGATTAAGAAACTTTCTCCAGCAGAAAGCTTCTGGCAGGGCAAAGGGTTGCAGATCATCATAAAGTCTCTTTTTCCAAAAGAAAAATGAAGCTAAATCTGGTCACCTGTCTTGACTCAAGTGCCTGCACTAATGGCAGAAAGGATTGCATTATAGTATAGCGGCTGCAAACTGGAAGTAGCTGGGCAATGATGGAAAATGAACGGGTTGATGCCAATTTAACTGAGATGAGAACGTGATCTTTGGGCTTAGTGTCACCAGCATGCAGACAAGTAGTTTGGGGAGATGGCTTTCCCCTTCATGCAGTAAGTTTGGAAAATGAACAGGTTTCCTATTCGAGACGCTTTACTTGTATAGGCACAGAATCTACCACAGCTGGCTCCAGATTTGTCTCTCTTTGTAATGGCATAAAAATAGGGCATACCTGCAAAGATGTTTAACAGTGTGCTTTAGGAGATGGGATTCCTTCCCTTTCTAAAAAGCGCTAGAGAGAGAACTTCGTACTGAACAAAGGAACTAATAAGCAATGAAATTTCTCTTGCCCTAAGTGCTGCTGCAATTCTACAGTTGAGCAATTGGAGAACTCACAGGTTGTTAAAAAGAATATTCAGCAGTTTTACCGTCTTTGCGCCTCATCCCCAATATATTCATTGCTGTCTTTCAGATAACGACATGTTCTGATTACCCTTGTAGGCAGCGTACCTTGCACAAGGAGACGGCTGGCACCACCTCAGAGCTAAGCTGCCTGGCTGTGTAGCAATCCGCTCGTGAAAGCTCAATCCAATGAATGGCTTCTTTCAGAAGGCTCAGAATCAGGCAGGAATGTAATTGAACAGGAGTAATAATGTACTTATTGATCCCTTCAAGGTCTCCGATTTCCTTGAAGGCGAAGGAAGTAATGAGCCCTGAGGAGCAATAATGCACCTGCAGTATTGAAATAATGGACCTCCCAGCTCTGAAATGTCTGATTCCTGCTACCTCTGTGTGGTGGGTTGACCCTGGCTGGATGCCTGGTGCCCACCAAAGTCGCTCTATCACTGCCCTCCTCAGCTGCACAAGGGAGAGAAAATATAATGAAAAGCTTGTGGGTCAAGATAAGGACAGGGAGAGATCACTCAGTAATTACCATCACAGGCAAAACAGACTTGGCTTGGGGAAAATTAATTTAATTTGCTACCAATAAAATGAGAGTAGGATAATGAGAAATAAACTCAAATC
>NW_010516549.1:0-17628 GCF_000687285.1 Phaethon lepturus
GGCCGGTCGATTTGCAGCGAGGCCGAGGTACTGTGCGGCCTGCTGCTCAGGGAGCGCCCTGGCAGGGTAAGCTCTTCTCGGCCCCCGCGTGTGCCGGCGCCTGAAAGCTTTGGGTGCTTGCCGGCGATCATTTTGGGTCACTCTCTTCTTGACTTTATCTGTTGTAGCTAAAGACCTACTACTTTTCAAAATGCATAGTTAATTTTGGTACCTAAAGTATCTGGAGAATTAGGCGGTATCAGTATTGCATCTACCATATTCAGTCAGATTAAGCCCAGTACTGTCAGTCTGAAACTTTCATAACATGCTACTTAAAAATCATCGTCAAATGGATCTTAAGGTTTAGATTATTAATGCCGATACATTTGGAGTTTTTATTTGCCCTGTGAGTCTTGGAGCCTTCTAGAGGTGCCTCGAAAACTCTGAAACCTAATGAGATAACCTGTGGTAATCAGAAGACTCCCAAACCCAGTGCACTAGCATCAGTCTGTTGTTAGAAGCTCTTGTTTGTAATTAGTAAGTGCTCACAACATACTGGGAGAAATTTCCAGCTCCACTGAAATGCAGGGAACAGCAAATGCTCCATGCTCATTTCAATGCTTTGTAGCCAAACTGCAACAGGACAGAGGGACAAATAAAGCCACTTTTAGGATTACAACCCAAGTTAATTACTGTGGTCGCACTTAGTGACTGTCAACAGGACAGGGAATGCAGTAGGAGAAGGGAAAGCACTAATAGAGGCAAAGCCCATTCTCTAAGCTGTTACCAGTTCAGGAAGGTATGAAGCTGCTAAGCCTTGCACAGCAAATTTAGTTCCCTAACTTGTTCTGGTGCAGAAATTTCAATAAATGTGGGTGCTCTGGTGGGCAGGGTTAAGTGTACATAATGGTCTGCTTAGCCTAATAAATCCATCATACAGAACTGATGACTGATAAAATAAGCACAGCCAGCATAGCATGCTGGGGAGAAGAGTGACATGTACTCCTACATTAACCGATTGGTTGAAATAGCAGTTTTGTTTTCATTCCTCCCCCAGATTAGTGGCTAAAAAAAACACCACCCCTCAACAGTAAAAACAAAATGTGCACAAAGCAAGCATAATGGTTTACAAAACGTACTGTGATCCTTCTGACAAATAGTTTAATTCCCAGCAAACGTACAAGATAGTTTGCCTTTAGGTGGTGGAGTTAGTTGTGGTCATTTAGTGTCTTTGTTTAAGCAAACTTAGTGATTGTACCCCACTCCACTGAAGCAATTCATAAACAGGAAATACCAATACAGCAACCAGTAGCATTTTGCCCAGAGCAACATCTGTGCTCCAAGCTGCTTACCGTAATACTAAACGGTACAAATCTGTTGATTTGATAACACAAAGACAAATGGTAAATCTGGATCAGCATTGCATATATCCAAGATTAAGCATTTCTGAGTCAAAGCCTTCAACTCCATTAAAAAAGAAATAGGCCTTAATTCTAATCTTGGTATAGTGGTGTTAGTGTGGAGTTACTTTGCTGATTCCACAGACATTACATCATCTTTATTAAACATTAACTGAGATGATTTGAGGTATGTCAGCCTGAGCTCTAACTCCACCAGCCACAGTTGTCTTAGTTCATTTTTCTACCAAGTAAAGTCAGCCTTGTAGTTATTTAGGAAAGACTGGAGGTGCACAGAATTCATCATGGCACTGTTTCCTTGCAAAGGAAGCCTCCTGTAAGCTGACTACATGTTTGAAAAACATATACCTGTCTACACACTAACCAAATGAGAGATGTCAAAAAAAAGCTAACAAACATGTCAAGACAAAACAATTACACTTAAATATGAATTTTATTGCTAAGGGTATTTTGCTATAAATTAATAACAAGGACATGTAGTAAAACAGCAGTTAAGATAGGGAATGCACAAGAACATGAAGGATCTCAGGGAGGAAACATTTGCTGCATGCTACCCTCCATGACTTACACATATCTTAGTCATATCACAAAGAGGGAAAGCCACAAACACATTTGAGGAACACAGGTGTGAATCTTCTCCTCTACTCAGCTTGCTTAGCTGGTTCCCTCCCCTGTTGAATCTCTCCTGAAGAAGAAACAAAATGAAACCAGTGTTGTGTGACATCGACGGTAGCTCCATCTAGACGCAGCACAGAATGTGCTTCAGCACTAGAAAAGATGCGTCTTTGCCAAAAGTCAGCACAGTTGCTCTGTACATAAACACTTTCCACTCCCTCCTCTCCAGTTCGTAAGCCTTTATCCACTCACTAGAAGAGACTGGCTCCCTAGCCCTCCATGTTGTAGCAAAGGCAGCCAACAGCTGTTTTCACGTGGAACTAAGAATTTGGGAGGGGGCCCTGGTTCACCTCTTCAGTGTGGTTGGACTTAACCAGAAGGCTGAGCATTTGCCCCCCACTTTTGGGAAGCCTGGCTCTGTCCAGCTGTCTATAACAGAGAATCCACAGGTAACTAGTCAGGGATGAGCGTAGAGACTCGAGACCTCTGTAAGCACTGCCATTTTGATTCCAAATGGGCTGTAACTGATACACAACAGATTTAGTCATCCTTAATCCATATGTGTACATTGCAAAAAAGAGTGGCACTGTAGTGGCTGTGGACCTCCCATAGCCTTAGGGAGGCCAAGTACTGGGCCCCAGGCAGGACAGCATATGCTTGGGTGCTGTGCAGGTGTAACTGGAATCAGAGCATCATGAATAGCACTATTCAGAAACAAACACCTTTGTAGGACTATCATTTCAATCTGTTTTGAAAATTATCTTCACACACCCACTGCCTCTTCCCATCACTGTGGTATCACCTATCTGCAGAAGCTGGCACAGCAGTCCCTCTAAGCCCTGAAATCCACTCTGGCCCTGTTCCTTCAGCTCACGCCAGCATCTACACAAACGACAGACAGAGGAAGTAGTGGACTAGGCAGAGAAGGGCTATTAAGTCATGACTATGTATCCAGCTGGGTATGATTATAAATGTGACCAAACCTCCGTTCTGTTCCTGAGCAACAGGAGCTATGGCCGTGTCTTCAGGAAGCAATTTTATGGGCTTTAACAACCCGTGAATTCAAGTGGCTATCCCTGTGCTGCTGCTTTGTGCACCAAGATGTTTCCACTTCTGTTTCCTCAGTGAGATCAGAAAGGCTACAAGCACCTGCAGTAAGATAACTACTCTCTTGATTTTATGCTCTAGCACAGTTTTGTACGTTTGCTTTCTAACTTCTAAATGCATATGGTACTGGCATAGAAAAGTACCTCATGATTTTAGTATAAAAGCAGTCTATTCTTACCAAGATGGAACTAGAATCTTCAGCTTCAATTTTCAATTTTTCTTTCCCTTGAGAAGGGGTAAGGTTATTGTTTTAATGGAGACTTACTTCAATTTGAATTAAAAAGATCATTTCTTGCTTTGAATTCAACCCAGAAATGTTTTGCAATCAACAGTCATTATCTTACACACTTCACTTGAAGAAACTGGAGACCTAGATACAGTTATCTCCTGAAAGCACAAAAGACGTTCTCCTGCTGTGATCAACAGCTTGCAAAAAAAAAAAATCAAAAAACCCACCAAAACAACAAGAACACCCAACAAAAAAACACACAATAAAACTCTGAACTTAAAATAAATTATTAGCTGATACACTTTGTGCTGCTCTTTCACAATCATTATGAAATTCAAAAGAAATTACAATGATGTTCAATTGTTTTATTGTCCCCCACCCCTTACGAGCAAAGTATCGCACAGGGAGAAGAGGAGATGGAGGTATTCTGCAGAACTAGTTATATTGTGAAGCACAAACTAAACAGCAGTGTAGACCTGTAATCAGCTTCAAGGTTATTATCTCAAGGCTTAAAAAGGATAGAAATGTTTGTTCACTTAAGTTCCAGACAGTCACCATCTCCTCCTGAGCTCAAGGGTACTAGGCTTCTAGGAGAACTTCAGTAGGGTAGTCCAATTTCTTTTGGTTTGGACTAGCTATAGGAAACTTCTGCTTTAGTCCTCTTTTGAACCTCCAACAAGCCCTTTCAGTACATACCACTGGCAGACCTTATGCAGCTCGTATTAATCTGTGAAAGGACATGCATGCACATTGGTATCGGCTCTGAGCCAAAGTTTCTTGAAAGAAGTTTACATTCCCTGGATTAAGCCCACTCTTAGTAATGCATCCAAGATTACATCTGTCTGTTTCCTTCTGATGATTTTGGTTTGTTGAGTTGGACTTAAGAGTCATAAAAGCTTAGTGCTTCCCCCAGCTGCTATCCAAACTCTTGTCCAAGACATTGGACATTGCTTAAATATGTAGGACAGAGCCAAGACAGCTTTAGGATGAAATAAAAAAAGTTGGGGCTTGATCTAAATTTATATGGGTGCAAATTCTCATTCTTTTTCTTCTTTCCTGACATACCTGAAAGCCTATGAACCTTAAGGAAATTAATCTACTTTTGAATGAAAGCATAAGAAAGACTTAACATATTAAAACAGTATGAATACAGGAAGCTGAAAGTGGAAGTATAAAAATAAGTCTTCTTACTATAAAGCATTCAACTTGGGCACCCTGCCTCTTTCACCTGAATAAGAAAGCATGTGCATTTCTTTAGAGCTTGCTTTCCCCTGCCAAGCACAGCTCAGTACAGATTATAACAGGATAAGGTAATAGGCCACATAACACATGTAAGAGTTGCACTCCAGGTTACAGTCCATAGCACAGCAGCCAGCAGGAGCACGCTGTGTAAGAAACCAGATATACAAGCAAAGCCAGCCAGGTTCCTTGGGAGTGTTCTCCTTAACAAGTCATGGAGGGAAGAAGAGACCTGCTGAATGTGAGGGGGAAGTGTGCATAGAACAAAGGGAGGCTTAGCTGTGCTCAAAACAAAAAATAATGAACCTGGTTCAGGAAACCTTGGACGCTGAGAGGCAGACATTATATCCTAGCCATGGCAAGGCAGCTGACATCCAAGTGCCTGTGTGCAAGGTCTACTTGTGCTGTTTGTGTCTCCCCTCCTGACTATTACTGCCTGCAGGTGGGTTCTGGTAGGCCCAGTGGGACAAGGGTTGTTCAAGTTAGTTCTCCTCCTGCAGACTTTGCAGAGCGATAGCAGTAATAAGCAGAGACACTAGACAGTGGCCTCATCCTCAGCAATGCAGTCAGTACAGTGTCTGAGGAGACTGTTCTATAGACAAGGAAGACCCCTTGCAAAGCTAAACATCCACTACTTCCATCTGACCAGAGAAGAGTGATTCAGGATAAAGAGAGAGATGAAACAACAAACATGGATCTTCCTTGCCACTGGTCATTCACATTTCTGGGAGAATAAAAGAACTGAGGAGTGCTACCGCTTCTTAGCGGTTTGCTTACACATCCTCAAAGACAACCTCACTTGGATGGTGTGAAACAGGTATAGGACCCCATTTAAGAAAATACACTACCATCTGCAGGCAAGTTTGAAAACAAAAAAATCCTCAAGCATAGCAGATTACCTAATGCCAAAGAGTTTCTGCTGAG
The DNA here is from genome assembly GCF_000687285.1 of Phaethon lepturus. NCBI lineage: Eukaryota > Metazoa > Chordata > Aves > Phaethontiformes > Phaethontidae > Phaethon > Phaethon lepturus. Next base: position 5,512 of record NW_010516549.1, read on the forward strand.
CTGTGTGTTTGTACAGAGAATGTTTAGAAGCCAGTAGTACATATATACTAATGCAGGGCCCCTGTAAACCTCCTATTTGGACCAGATTTTAGACCCTCAAAAAAATCTATTTTTTCCACAGTTTTTACAGTGCCAGTCTATTTATAAAGCTAGTGACTGCTACAATGTTACATTGGTGCTCGTGTTGGTCCTTATCAGTACAACTCCTTGTAACTCCAACCATCAGAACAGAATTCAAGAGCAGCACATGCCATCTCCAATGACGTAACTAAATGGTGCCTTTAAACTCTCCTTAGGACAGTTAAGAATCAGGTATTAAGATGTCACTACTGAAAAATAACTATTGCGTTTCTTAAAGTTTAACAGTAAACAACATTGCCAATATATTATTGCACACAATAAAGGTTTTCGGAACTACAAAGATAAGGAACGGGTAATCTAGAAGACCCAGAATAATGATCCCAGAGCCATTCCAGTCGCTGCTCCAGCAAGCATGCCCACTGCAAGATCTCCATCGCTGTCACGGTAACGCTCTCGAATGATGACGTGGTTTGCAGGGGGTTGGCCATAAGGTCCTAGGTAATAAAAGATTGTTAGGATGAGGAAAAAAGAAATCTGTATCTTAATGCTGTGCATTGCAATTTCAAAACATGCCCGTTCTTTCACCCTCTTTGTTCCACTGAACTCTGCTTTGGATTCAGCCTCCACATTTATTAAATAAATCCAGAGACCTAGCAACACTTCTAGCCTCCTAAGAGTTTAGTATCTGGGAGAAAAGCTCATCACAAATGTAAAACTGAACATTGTTCTGCATTTATATTAGCAAAGAACCTATGAATTACTTGTATCATTCTATCAAATGCTTAGTGGATTTAATGCAAGAAGTGGGTCTAAAAACTGATTCCACCTTGAAGTTAAGGCAAATAGTGTAGTTCACCCCACAAAAAAAATCTTTGACAGCTCTTAAGACAGTGGTTTGTCAGAAACTGTGTATCAGTTATTTACTCTACAGTTACTGCCTACTACTTCAATTCAGCCTTCACATCCTGTTGTGTGGCGACAGCTGCTACGTTTCTTTTCAGATGAAGATTGGCCCACTAGTAAGGAATTAACCTAAGACTCAAGAAACTACCAATTGACCCAACAGACTTGTGCAAGCTCCACCTGTCATGTTTTGTGACTTAGCTCCTACCTCCAAAGCAACCATAATAGTATTGCTTTCCCCTCCAGACATTTCAGGAAGATTAAGTATTCTTGAAGATATTGCATTGTTTTTTGTAACAGATACTGAAGTAATTCAACTAATACAACTGGAGAAGGCTCACACTGACTGTCAACAATGCATGACTGGGAACTTCATGAGAAGGATTATGTCAATTCAGAGAATAAGCAACGAAGCTGAACGTACACGGGTTATGTTAGTCTTAGGCGTGAACTTGACCCCTAAGATTTACTTGCAGTACCCCTAGTGAAGGAAAACATTGGGGCTTGGTTACTATGCCCAACCTCTAACTAGTATCTTAACCCACTGGACTTGCAAACTTTAGGAGAGTTACTATTTAATGCTGCATTTTTACCGTACAGGTTTCTGAGGCTTGATTTTCAAGGCCTGATGGTAGTTTTTAAAAATGGTTCTTGGGACTTTCAACAAGCTGCTGCTTTTCTGAGAACCAACAGAACGCCCCTTCCTCTGTGTTTGTGTATATATATGTATAGCTTAGGACTTTGCTAACTTAGATGGGGAAAGCATTAAAAGCTTTAGGCTGATGTACCTCCCTTGTAACAAAAAACAGAAAAGGCAAATGAAATAATCTGACAAATGTCAAACAGAAAAAAAAGAATCTCCCTCAAAACTGAAAAAAATTCTGAACAGAGATTCTTGTTTCCAGAGCCAGGACATCTTACAGTTAGTAAGTTAAATCTTCTGATTTATAATTACCCATACTACTCTAAAGCCCTGATTCTGTAGGATTTGAGCTCTCTATGCAGAGCTAATACTAAATTAAGGTGACCAAGCTTAAAAGCACACCCTAAAATTTTAGTCTCTTTCCTCTTATTGGAATTGAAAGCTATACAAACCTGAACAGAGCAATAGAAGACTTCACAAGGCTGAATGTACTGCCTTGCAGCAATTTCAGCATGTGGGGAACGAACCAGTTACCACCCTGCTTGGGGAGCGGATTTATCTCTGAAACTTGCATTTAATTCTGAGGTCATAGCTGAACATCAGTGTTGAAATAATTAAGCTAGGTATAAGAGCAACAGATGAATCAAAAGCTCCATCAATGCCCAGTATGGAGTACTGAATAAATCTCGTTCTGACTCTTCTATCTTTCCTTAGAAAACGTGCTGCCTACTGTAGTTAGAGAGTTCTGTGTGCTTGAGGCAGAGAGTTTATGAAGTAATGTAAATACGTTGGGATCACATTGGGAAGGTTAGATCACTTAATATAAATCTCACTGCACTTGCTTTGTTGTGAAAGCATAAGGGTTCCAGTTACAAGTCAGGTTTCTTTCTACCACTCTGTTCTGCAGGAGTGGTGGGTGGTAAAGGATGGTGATTAATAGAATTAAAGCCAGAAAGACTAACTCAAATAGCTTCTATGGGAAGGTAAAGGATATGGTTGATACCGATTACCTTGGTACGGATACTGATAGGGAACAGCATAAGCTTGTCCATTGGAGGCATAAAAGACTTGAGGACCAGTAGGGGCATACGCACCATTGTACTGATCGTAGCCGTAGCCATAAACCTGGTGAAATTAAAAATACCCATTACAAAAATCGTCTTTGTTATGTATCCAATTATGCACTTTGTTCAATTGTTCATTTCTAATGCAGTTAAAGTTTCACTAAAGTATCCAGTCTGTTCTGGTAGAGTCTATCTACTCCCTGGAAAGGATTTAGAACAGCTGCTTGAAAAAATAAGTGCTCCTAAGCAGCATTCACTCTTCACCCCTCCTGGATGGTAAATGTTAGAGGCAGGGCCTGGATCATCAGGCAGAGCCACAGCAGCCTTACCAGCTTCTCCTCTCTGCCCTCATGCCAACGACAGCTCTCTGGAGAGCTCACAAGTGCCAGGTAGGCAGCAGCTGATCCCAAGAAACTCCAACCAACTTTCCTCTAGCACACTGCAAGTAAATATCAAATTCAGGACAAATACTCTGTAGCTGTATGTTTTGGAAGCAATTTTGTTCTCCAAAAGAGGAGGCCTGCTGCTAGTCCTGCTACAGCTCCCAGTACCACATCTAGTTCTTAACAACTATTTTTAACAGTGGGGGGCTGGAACAGAGCACCTATAGTGCAACAAGTAATACTACCCTAAACTATCCCTTTGTGTATCACTGCACCTGGGTCAGAACATCCAGAAATCCCCAATATATACCGATTCAGCCCTGATGCTGCTCCTTCTCCACTGTAGAACTGTGCATCCAGAAGCTAGAGTTACTGTGTTGCTATGACATGTTGGATACAACAAAATCCTTATGTGTCAGAAGTGACAGCTCCAGTCATTAAGTCCTATTTTTAAAACTTCTGATTTTATATCCTCCCAGTGCCTACACAGTGTGAAAAGTGTAGTCATACCTCCTTATGTTAAAAGCTGCATGGCCAATATTTTTCAAGATTAACCAAATAACTTCTGCCCTGTCTTTAAGAAGCTTTTATTTTCCAAGTTCACTGAGCAGCCATCCCTTTATATATAAACTCCCAACCAGCTCTGCCTCATCCCTTTCCAAGGAAATCTGTAGAAGTGACAGTAGATTATTAGTGCCTTACTCTCACTCTCCTTTTGTACAAACCTTAAATCTGGCTCTAACTGTGAAGCACTGCGCTTTGGGAGTAGTTTGGGTGCTTGAAGGATGGCCACTTTTGCAACCTCACTTATTTTAATGCTTCCCGACTGCAGCTCTTACCTCTGGTGACGGTGTGGCATAAGCTGTATAGGGAGGAGGGGCTGAGGAAATGGCTGTCTCATCATACATCACATCAGATCCCATGTAGCCCTAAACAGCATCGAAAGGTAGCAGTTATCACCTGTTCCTACAGGCAGCCAGTTAGAGCAGTGCAAGTATTAAAACTCAGTGACCCTAAGGAAAGAGTAACCTTTAGACATGCTGCATGTTAAGAAAGCAGTGAGTGCCTTACAAAGCGCTGCAAAAACTACCTGGAGAGCAGACCTGGGAGAACACAAATGCCTATCAACCAGAGGAAGCAGCCATAAGTTCTTACCTCTGTGTGTGTGCACACACACGTGCATACATGTGAATGCAAGCACACCAACTCCTTCCCTCATTTCATAGCCTCAGTTTTAGAAATTACCCTCTTCTTCATCCTCCGTTTTCAGATAAAAAAGTCTTCACAACTAACCTATCTGCTTTCTGGCACCCTGGAGTGATATCACCAAGAGCAGATAAAGGAAGCGAATGCAGTAGCCAAAAGTGATATCTGAACATTTTAGCAGAACACTGTCACAGTTCTTAGCCACCTCTCACTTTCTGGCTGTGAGGAGACTTTAAAAAAATGCAATAACAGCGGTTTAAATGTAGGGATTTGAGGGGCTTGGTTGTTTTTAGGGAATTACTTTGCAAATGCCACATATAGTTCTGTTCCTTTTTGAAGGCAGCCATGAGGCAAAGGTGATAACTTACTTGAATCCATCTACAAGTTGCTCTCAAAGATAATTAAGGTTTGTTACAGTAGCCTTGTATTCTTGCCCTTAATACCAGGAATCTACAGTGGTGCTCTTAGTCAGTGCCCTATCACAAGAAAAAAAAGATTTTTTTTTTTTTTTTTTTTAATTTACCAGTGAACGCTTTAATAGCTTGATAGAGAATGTTCTTACTGTCTCTTGTACCTGGACTGTAGAAAGACTTTTGAGGGCATACTATGGCCGTATCCCCCGTCAAATTTGTAGTGGAGATTCTAAGGATCACTTGAAACACACTGTTGAAAGCACTGTATGAAGAGGCAGGTATTTCTAGCACCTGAGAAAAAGTCCAGCAAATGCTTACATCTTAGCAATAAATTTATTCTGTTCTGCTACAGGGAATTCTGTGCAGAATTATGACATTCTATGCAGAGTTATATGACACAAGCCTGCAAACGTCTAAATGACAGAGTTCTCAAAGCTAGGGTGATCATCCTGCTATTCCAGTAATGTTACGAGGCACTGCTGGATGCTTGGTGGTTTTGAAAGCTGTGTCAGACACCTACAGATGGACTCAAACCCAGTTACCCGGTTAGTTCAAGTCCTTGTTCGAGACCTTAAATAGCTTTGGAAGGTGCTAATTCATGCTATTACTTGTGCAGAGGGCTACCTTCCCTACTTTCAGTAGCAGCCTTGGCTGACAAAGGTGGTGCACTGCCAAGTTTTGCATGCCATCTAGCAGGGCTGGCAGCTGAGTGTGAGACATGAAAAGCAGCAGCTCCTGTCTCCTGAAACCAGGAGTCAGTGTCTCACACATAAGCCAGATAAAGCCCCTAAAACTAGAGCAGACAGACCATGAGTGTTGTCCCCTCTGCGTGAGGACAATTCCTTCTCTTCTCATTTAACACCATGAAGCAGCATCGCATGGCTGCAGTCAGAGTCAATTGTGTCCAGAGTAGTTTTGATACAAGTGCTTACTTTGGGTATCTACATATCTAAGTTATATCATATGACAGATGCCTCAATACAGTGGCAATGTTAATGTGACCCATGAAAAACTGAGGTAAGCTTCTACAAAACCCAGCATTTCCCCATGAAACAGAAACATCTCAGGTTGGTTTAGTCTAGCCACGTAAGGAAAGCTAGTGCTGAAAGAGTACTCTGGAAGGCAGTCTGGAGGAAAAAAAAATTAATGATACCCACAAGGGGATGGGTGTGGTTCTCCAGAGAACTCCCATAGAGGCTTTTATGATTCCTGACCTCTTCACTCTCCACAGCAAGCATGCTGATGCAGAGGTAATACGCCACTTCTTGGCATGCCTGCATTCCCCTCCAAGCACCTCTAGCTCCTCCCCTAGTCTCTGCCAAGAAGCATTCTACAATGTAATGGATCTGCATTAACAAACAGCTTCTTTGCAGTAAGCTTCCTTTAGCACTGTGCCTGGTAGGCAACAAACACTAGCAGTGGAAAGTGCATTTTTACTGGTTGCAGAAGATTTACTTTTTGCCCGCAGCCTCAGTGCCCACTTCCTTTACAGACCAGTTTCCCAAACATTCACTTCCACCCCGAGAAGCATTCCCTGAAATCATTTACTTTCACCCACCATGTATTTGCCTGGACTTGGCTGCAAAGATGACAAGTGCATGTGATCCAGAGGGTCGTTCTTCTCCCCACCCACAAGCCTTACCATCATGCTCATGACCCTGTTTGTCTCTAGCAGAGAATGATGGAACAGGATTTCAGAAGTAAACTGCTGGACCACACAACACTGATGTGTTGCTTCTCTACTAGTATAAAGTCTTAGGTAGTACACTTACTGTGTTTGTTCTGGCATCCTGGAGAGCAATATTCCATGCTCTGCAAAAAAAACACCCCATTATTTAGTGGAACACTGATAAAAATTAACGCCAGTTTTCTTTTTAGGATATGAAAAAAACCAAGGTTAGCAGCCAAAAGTACTGCAGGAGCAGAGTTTAATCAAAGCCTAATGGTACACTAAAATGAATGCACAAAGGTGTTACACCAAGACTGAGAAATAATTACTTTCTTTTGCAGAGCTGAGAAGGAATGAGGAGGAACACAAGAAAGAACAGATGCAGTTTTGGAGGTCCTCACTGCAAGCACAACAGCCAGGTAATACGCAGCTATGCTTAGGATAAGGAAAAGGGAAGAGATACACCAAGAAAGTTGTATCTCCTGCCTGAACAATTGCATCTGTGCTAACTAGAGGGTGTGGGTCTTGATGCTATTACAGTTTGAACAGAAGATACACTTCACATAGATACTCCCATGCCATATGTCTGGGAGTGTGCTCGATGCACCACGCATTCTTGGCAAACATTCATGATAGAAGTTATCTAACTATACACAGCCCGGCCCAGAGGAGAGTTCACAATAATGGAATATTATTCCTTTTGCTACTGGTTGGAATGTCCTTGGGCTATGCAGGGTCACATACAACTTGAGGAATGGGAAAAGTGAAAAAAAAAATCTGTTTAGCAAGTCTTGCATTAACCATATTAATAAGATTCTTTTACTCCTCCTCACCCTTTGATGTTTTCAGTGACTTAACTTGCAGTTAGTGTTTTATGAGCTAGACAACTTCTTACAGGAAAGCTATATTTTTTGTCACTGAAAGCCTGCTTTTACTTGCTTGAAAATTTTCTTAAAACGTGCCTCTGAAAGTCCAAAGGAAGGAAAAAAATAGGGGGAGAGAGAAAAAGAAAGTTAGAAGAGAAAGAGGCAGCAAAAACAATATTCTTTGGCAAACTTACAGGCAGTCATCTGCACTCTCTGCACAGAGGTTGACTGTCTTCCCATCACGGCAAACAATCTGCAGTAAACAGTCTCTCTGCTTCCCCTCTGGAGGCTGGAAATCTGAGTCAGAAAAAAGAGATGAGTTATGAAATATCTGTAACCAGAATTCCATGATCACATTTACAAGAAGAGAGGCAGTTCATGCAAAAGTCTGGACAAAATAAACTAGGGCCAGTTGTAGCTGCTTTCCATGGCATCAGAACAAATTAGACAAGGAAATAACCTGTTCTCACTCTTTAGTGTCCTGCAAGTAAGGAATGATGTTCAGAGCTACTAAGAAATGCAGGTGTCTTAACAGTAGAACCAATCCATACTTAGCAAGAAGTACTCTCCAACACTTGTGTCACATCAAGTGGAGTACTAACAAATGCTAGAAGTGAACTTAGCAATACTTGAAAAAAATCTGGTTTCCCATTTCTAGTCCTGCCTCTCACTCCAGCCAGCACTATAATAATTACACCAGTAACACTCTATCATCAGACACTGAAGTCTACTGTGAACATCCCATTCTCATGTGCATGCCTGCCACCTGTGTATATGGTACACTGTCCTCACTGAGTTTTAAAAGGAAGTGTTGAATCCTAACCTAATTTATCCCATGGTGATAGCACGCCCTGGGTGTATTAGAATTTAGTAGTTGGGGGAGAGGGGTGCAGTAGCGTTGTAAATGGTATGCTGGGCAGGCACTGAAGTTGTAAAGAATCTCTGAATACACAAATCCTGAAGGTTTCATTATTACCTCGACATTCATTCCCCACTCTGAGGTTGATGCAATGGATTCGCATGTGGATTTTATCTTCTATATCATGGCGATTTTGATCATCATAGAATATTAAGCGGCCATCAGACCACAGGTCAAACCAGTTCTTCTTCCAACGCCGTAAAATAGTACCTTAAAAATCAGACAGTCACTTTTGAGGGCACATATTGTGAAGTATTTATGTCCTAGGGTTATTAAAATATAATCCAAGAAATACTTCACAGTTGCCCCAGACATTCTGAGGTGCCAAGCAAAATGCTGTACTACAACACCTCCACTTCAGAACATTACAGAATTGGGTTCCATATTTTATCTAGTATTCAAAGTCACAACTAAGTTTATTTTAAATGCATAACCTGGCGCTTTAGTTCTAAATTGCTGCAACAACAAGCAGAGGGCATGAATAATTGAAGACATTAAGTTAAGGTGTCAGCTAAAGTTTCGAAGTCTCCCCTTATACAGCACTAATTACAGAGCAGCATCTGAAGCTGAATGCCAGTCAGACATCTCAGATACGGTATATCCTGTTTCCCACTGGTATATCCAAAAGGTCACATGGAAATGCTGTCCTGACAGGTCGTTTTGTGAAGTGTCGTAAAAAAAACCCAAAAACCAAACCCCCAAAAAAAACAACCCACAGAGCTAGAGACTTGTTTTAAGAAAGACCTGGGAATTACTAAGTTGCTCTGATGTTTTCTGAAGTTAGACACAGTGGGTAGAAAAGGAGGTAAAAGGCCCATGACTTACTTTGCCGAAGCAGCCATCCGCTCTTCACAAATGCCATTGTTGCTTAATCTAGTGGACAGAAGAGGAAGGTGAGGGGAAGAAAAGCAGTCTTCAGTATTTCACGGTACTACACTAGAAAGAGGAAGAGGCATCTCAAGGTATAATATCATATATTATAGCTGCATGTACCCAGATAGTATTGCAGAGAGACAAGGTAGATCTCAGCTGAAGATATTCAGTAAGGCGCAACTAGTATTCTAGGACTCAACAAATGGAAAAAATGTGCTATTGTAGCAATCTAATGTGACTATCAGAGACCACTTTTAAGTTTAACTGGAAAAAGCACAAGCTTACAGCTACCACTCTTGCAACATGGGGAAGAGACAGACTGGAGTGACTGTTTCCTGACTCACCACCAGTTCCTTGCAAAGTTGTGTTCTTGACATACGTGTGCTTCCTGTATTCTGCAGTCTCAAGTTACTAAGTACCCTCACTTCTTCCCTACCTCCCTTTTTCTGTAGTTCCTCTTCTGTTTTTTTCATTCACTGGCTCAAAGTCCAGCCAAAACAGAAGCTGAAACAGTTTAATCTTAAACAGGAAGGAGAAAGCTGTTTTTATTACTTGTATTTCTTCCAAATCGTCACTAGCTCCCTCCAAGATGAACTGAAAGAAGTTCAGCCCATAAAGTGAAGATTCTCATTTCTCTTCAACTTATAAATGAAGCCTGAAATGGCATGGGAAGGACCCTGCATTAAATTCAAGTTATCACACATGACATTGGCCACTGCACTCTGGTTTATGAGCATACTAAAGAAAAGAGATGAAGCATAGGATATATTGGAGGATGAGGTTTTATTTTATAGCCTAATGGTGTTCTGACTATTGTTCTAAAATGGATTAATAAAAACACAGCTATCTGGATGCAACTGAACTAGAAAAGCAAGAACAGAAGCATTTTAAGCCTCCCTTAAAGAAGGCTGCGTTTTTTAGAAATTATCTGTGGGACTTGTAAGCCAATATGAGAGACAGATACTTAAACCTACCAGATAACATTCTACTTGTAGCAGCATAAGAAGAGGGGAGGGAAGGTGGCATAGCAGATTTGATAGAGAAGCTCCTCCCAGACAAGAAATGTGTTTAAAGCTGGGGGAGGAGGGAGAGGAGGAAACAAAGAGAGTTTTGTTATCTTCTAGTAAAACAAAGTTTGTAAGCATCCACTTATTTTCTGATAGATGTACATAATGCCATCTATTGGCTATTACTTGTAGCTGTGTCCTCTTCACAGTACTGGGCAAATACTTTAACACACAAATAAAGACTATAGCCAGCAGGATTTCATATATGAAGGAATGCCACATCCAGCACAGGCTCAGGTGTGATAGTGAGAACTGCCTGCAGGTAAACTTTAAACTCCCAAGATAAACGTCTTACTCTTGGCTTTTGTACCAGCTGACTGGGAAAACAAACATTTAGCTGACAACCCATTGAAAGGGAGTGTCAAACTCCTATCCTGCTTTAATCCTGGTCGTCAGGTCCTGCTCTGAGGTCTAAGCATGCTGTTGTTACCTGTCTGGAGGGAGAGCTTCAGAACTAGAGGCCAATTTATTCTTCCAAAGTAACATAGCAGTACAAAGGACCTGAGCCTCATTCTCCCACCACCCCAGTATATGCTCCTCTGCCCCTAGATTCTCCTTTACGAGGAAATAGTCTCCTTGCTCTTCATTTTCACAGAAATGTATCTCTCCAATGGTCCTTCCATGTCTTCCCGTTTGCCCACTAAGGTGAAATCACTGTGTATTTCCAGAGGCCTTTCAATAGTCTAAGAGCCAATAAAGAACTTGCATGAACTTCAGTTCTGTTCCAAGTGCTAGATTAGGCCATTGAATGTTTGTAGCTGCTTTTAAACGTACTCTGTTACACAGTAGCATAATTAGAATTAACTTAGACACATAAAGGGGAAGAAATGAGCAAGAAAACATTTCTCTTGACAAATTAAGTTTGCTTGTCATTACAGACTGCCTCACAATCAGAGTCTCACATTACAAAATGTATCACAGCTACCTAGGGCTGCAACGGCAAAAGAGGCTTCAGCAGCTGTACGGCACCTGGCATGTCATCTCAGACGCAATAGCTACATTTTCCCAACAGAGAATTTAAGTGCCCAAAACTTCAGCTCTGGATAGAGAGCAAGGAATCACACGGAACAATCTGTCAGCACTGAAGCAGGAGGTGCAAAAACAATTAGATATTCTTCTCTGGCCCTTGTTAAGGACAAGCACTCACAGGAATCCCTATACAGTATTCACAATCAACCCACATTATGTTTAAAGGAGTATCTGCAAAACTAGAAGATAGCCTGGCAAGATCAGTTGCAACTGCGTATTGTTTGCTTGTTAAAGTTGCTCAGTGCAAACCAACATGGAAAATGGGATTTAAACAAAGATAAATCAATTTATCATCAGCCTCTATAGAAGTTCCTTGCTGACTGAAATCTAAAACTAGTAGCATCCTGAACTGAATACAAGAGTAAATGCAGCAAAGGGCATTCGTTCCTGCTCCCTAGAATAGCAGTTTTCCTCTTCTGCACAGAATATAACGTGGAATATCCAACAGTCTATTCCAGTTCACTGCTTGTTCTCAAACCCAGCTGGCTGGTGCGAAAAGCAAACTTAAAAACAAATCAAGTGTTTCTACCTCTAGCTTGCAATTACTAGAGCAATTTTGATTAATGCAGTCAAACTAGGAATGGACACGATTCTGCAATCCATGTTGATGGGAGAGGCACAGCCATACAGACCCGCTGCAGAGCTGAGGCCCACGCAAGCAGCTGTGCCCACCACAGCTCGCTCTTACTTTCTTCCCAAGACTTCAGGTAGAGGTGTGTTCACATGTAACCCTATTTGCCCCCCTCCCCCTTAAAACAAAGCCAGTTTTCTGTTTTTGGAACTCTGTGACTGCAACTAGCTACATGCAGGCCTAATTTTCCATGAAGTTGTGCTTATTTGAGGCAATGCCCGAGAGACGCGGTGCTTGGCTCATTGGCCGTTCGGTGCTGAGGCGCAGACGGTTTGGAGGCACCGTCCCACCTCCTTCCTCTCCCACTGGGGCCGGCTCCCCCCGCGACAGGCCTCCTGCGGCAAGCTGGCCCGGGCCCGGGCCAGCTCTC
>NW_010516550.1:0-6824 GCF_000687285.1 Phaethon lepturus
CCCAAACTGACCCCTGACCGGTGGCGGGAGAAACCGCCACTCGCGGAACACCTCTCCTTCCGTGGGCTACGCGGCCCCACGCCTCTGAGGGGAGGGCGCGGCCCTTCACCGCCTTACACGGAAGACCAGCGCCCTGCAGCAAACGGCCTGGCGTGGGGTCCTTCAGTGAGCCCTCGTAAAGGCGTTACCCCCTCTTATATTTGCGGTTAGAAATGCGTTGAGAGAACAAGGGTCTGAACGAGACTGTCTCCTGTTTCAGGGCTGGTGCAGGAGGCGTATATGCCCCGCCGGGTTTCCCACCTCAAGCATCTCATGACAGGTAACCAGCATTAGCCTTTTTCAGGCATTTACAAGAATCATTGAAACAAAAATAGTGTTTGTCGTACGTGGATGAAATGAGGTAATTTTGACTGATAAGGTGGAAAGTTAAGTAGTTGAAAGCTAAAACATACAAAACCACCCAAATTTAGCTTGGGCATCCCTCTCTGGTGAGGCTGCATGACTGACTTTTTCTCACATCTCCACATGACTTAAGCTTTCAGCCTAAGTTTTAAAAGCTCATTTCTCTTCCATGTTCAGCCATGGACTCATGCCTCAGCCATTTGCTGAGGCAAATACAAAAACCAGCAAGGGACTGGGCTCCTCGGCTGGAGCAGCAGGTGTTGGACATGGAAAGCTCACCTCATGCAAACTATCCACCAAACATTCAGTGATATCTGTTAGTGCTCATGTTTTCACTAGCAAACCTTTCCAGAAGTGTTTGCGTGTAATTTCTTTCATTTAAATGCTACATGTGCAAAAATCCAGGCCAGAAACTGGTTGTTAGTAGCCTGAGTCTCCAACCAAACACCACAAAGATTTTTCTATGTCTGCTTCCACTTTAACTTTTCCCCTGGCCAGATTTGCTTTTTCTAAAAAGTCTAAGTGTCTTCAGGCAGAATTCTATACTAGAAACAACATTTAACCAACCCATTTTACTCACCGAGACATAAAGCCAGGTTAACTATGACTTTACAATAAGAATCAAAATAACAATTTTATTTGCTCTTTCCATTAGGCAACTCCCTCCCACACACCACTTTGTGTCAGTAATGCAGCATAACCTGAGTTGTTTACATGTTTAGATCTCCAGACTAGAGGGAAACTAAAAATAGATCAAGACCTAGAAAAACTGCTTTTCCAAGACATGTCAAGTAACTAGAGAAACAATACTCAATTCAGTGCAGAACAAAAATATTCACATAGATTCAGAAAGCTTCTAGTGTTACAAGGCATAGGAACACAATGAACAAAGTTTTATCATTTGCTTTACCTATATAACATGTTAAATCAAACCCTTGACTTCTACAGGGGTCATACATTTTGCTGGTATGGAATCAGCACCATTTTGTTCTTAAAAAGGAGGATTCTATTGAAAGAGGAACAATGCAGTATAGACTGAAAAAATCTGTCGTCATTTGCTGCCATCTATCAGCAGTGAAGAGTAAGACAGGTAAAAATAAATTAACAATAGCAGCCTATTTGCTGTCTAAAGCATTTTAACGCAAGCCTTGAAATCAGAGCTTATTCTCGTACTGATTGCACTTTGCTATCTGCACATTCCAGTGCTGGCAGTAGCCACTTTTGTTTTATCAAGAGAATCTTTGACTTTAAGTGAGTTTTCTTGATGTCACTCAGGTCGTCATATCTGCACTGGCTCATTCTCAGGATGGGAAGCCATCCCTGTCACTGTCTTTGAGAGCTTCCTGGCTCAGATACTCTCATCTCCTGTCTTCCTACTGCTGTCGTCTTTTTTCAGAAACGTCAATTTAAGATTCCTCTTTTTTATTTGCCATAAGAACATCTTGCCATGCTTTCCCTAGATGAGTCCAAGTTTCTCATTATTTCATGACAAGTAGCAGAGATACTATGCAGAGCCTGAAGAACTCCAGATGATGATACTGTGAAACACCTAATATTTTACAGTCCTACTAATAAATATCTGTAATCAAACAGTATTCAAACACCCTAATTAGCAAGATAGCTTTAGTATACACTATCAAATGTGGACAGTCTGTATAAAGTCAATAAAGTTCTGTATTGCCTTGGCCTGAGAAAAATCAGCTTAGTTGCACTTCCTAAAGCTACAGTTAATTGTAAAAAATGCTGGACACTTACATCTCTTAAGGTATAACATATATTCCTTGGTTATACTGCAGAGGAATGCAAATGATAATAAACATTTCCTGCAACAAACAAATTATTGTACCTTTATGATGAACTTGAGAATGAACAGAAAACGTAATGCCATAACATCTGTAGATAAAATACAGAGTCTTTCATACTGCCGCCAGCTTAGCTATTACCACATGTTGGACTCAGTTTGCTATACTCAGTAAATAAGGGTGACCTTTTTTATTACTAAAACAAAGCAGCACCAGTCATTATTAATATCCGAGTGAGACATTCCAGGCTGCAGTGAATTCCAGTGATGACCATTGTGGTGCCAGTTTACCCAGGCCTTTGCTATGCACACAGCAGTTGCTTTTTTAAGCTGCATCTCTTATTTCACCATATTAATTTCACTGTACGTTTTATTTTCTGATCACTACATATCCTTGTTAATTCAAATCTGTTAGCCAGCTTGATTTCTATGTCTCTTAGAGAAGACATTGTTTTGTGCTCTTGCTTCTGATACACAGATTGCCTTTCACTCCCAGTACAGCATCATCTAGGAACAACTATTACTGCAACTTAAGCTTGTACAGAAGGGCTTTTTTATTCTGAAAGGTGCTTTACTTGGTGAGCTTTTTGCAATTGGCAAAAACTCAATTGCAGAAAAGTCTAGTTTTATCATTAGGTCACCTGCCTCTTCTCTGAGCATTAAGCCTTTAAAAATATTTACTTCCAAGTGCAGTAAAATTTTCCCTGTTTTTAACCATAGTGTAGAAAAAGTGTATAGCAAAGAATAGCATTACTGGAAAACACCAAAAACCTGCAATGGTGCCACTGCAGCCAAACATCAGGGAACAGCAAAAGCATGGTAATACAAGGAGTTGAGGATGACCTAATTCTACAGTACCTGAGCAGGGTCCATCTAGAAGCAGCAGGAGATTGAACATACAGCTACAACATAGGGACAAGGTATATCCAAGAGGCAAGGCTAAAGAGAGGACTGAACACTGTCTGTGAGTTAAAAGAAGTAAATATGCTCAGCCCTGAGCTTAAATGGAGCTCCTGGACCAAGGAGCAGAGGGGTGTGGTTGGGTCCCAGGTGAGGCTGGTTGGGACAATAAGACCTATTGGTGCCCTTGACACTGACGGCAATCAATAAAATTTTTTGATAAAAGAATCTTTTATTAAGCTTTTGTTTTGGTTGTTAAAGTTATTCTGAAAGTTGTAGCTTCATTATGCTGTTTGCTCATCTCTGGCACAGAACAATTGGAAAACCATTAAAACCTTTTTTTGTTTCAATACCCACTACTGGTCTCTCTCTATGTGGCTGTCACCTCACACCACTGCATCTACTTGATGTTTTCCACTCCTAAAATTACTGTCTTTGGCATTCATGCAGGTGTCCCATCAAGCACATAACCTCCCGCCTTGCTGTCTTAGTTCATCCTTCAACTTGTAACTATGCTGCTATTTTCCTGCACCATTTTAACTTAACATGGCTCCTCCTCAGGCGTGTCCTTGATTACGTTTCTGCTCTCCTGCTATCTTCTTGTAGAGTGTTTTGCACAATCTATGAACTATTAACATTCATGACTTTTCTTTGGAGTTCACCCCTCTCTCTCAGCCATCAGCTTGCTAGCTGATATCTTCAGCTATACATTTTCTTTAGAATTTTTAATATTTGGGCAATTGTTTCATCACTGTGTTTATCCAAACAAAACACTAAACCTGAGTCATTTGCAAATGGTCCCCAGCTGATTTTGATGAGTGGTTTCCCAAAGAATACCAAAGGCTCTAGATAAAAGAAGCTACTGCTCCTGTTGCCTGCTTATTGCTCTTATCTAGGGAGTACTGAATTACCCAGAAGGAAGGTTAGTTTGTCTTTTCTAGCTTTGTTTTTTGTCAAATGCAACATATATTAGCCTCTTTTATCACATTTAAAATAATATCCTGCCCTTCCTTTGTGTTTATTTCTTCAAGCAAAATTATAAACTTTCTCCCTTTTCCAGTGGCCTTTCTCTTTTTCTTGTTCCCTTATCATATTGTCCTCTTCTAAATTGCAGTTATTGTCATTACTTCATTTCTAAATAAAAATGAGTAGGATGTTCAGCTTTAGAGTTTTTACTTCAAATTGTACGAACTTCTTCAGGGTCTTTATTTTGCAGTCCTTACTTAAATCACATTTAAATATACCAAAAACTTTTGGAAGGCTTAATCTTGACTAGCTGTGAAGTAAGAGATGACCTCATTTCATCCCATTTTTTTCTCTCTGTACAGATCACTAGCTATCAGTAGCTGTTGTGTTCTCTTAAGCATTAAAGATTAGATTTAGAAGCTTGAAGGCCAAGACAGGCACACAGTGGGATTCTTGAAGAGCCTTAATCTTGTTTCTTCTTTATGAGATGTAAAACAATAGCTTGTTGCAGAACTACTGAGTACTAATGTTGCGGCTGTGCAGAAATAAACACAAAACGACTTTTTTCCATACACTTTAGCACAAGACAATGAAGCGTTCCTTGCCTGTAAGAGTTTTGCTAATACTGTTACTTATAGCCATGAGTCAGCTTATTTAAAGAAAATCAGAAATCAAGTGGAATGGATGGCAAAGTGTCAACTGAAGTCAAGATTTAGGCTTTACATACCTTTCATATGGTATATTCATACCATAGAGAGTCTAAGCGTCCTGTAGAGAAGCATAGAAGAAGGGCATCTGTTAGAGAGTCTGGATATAAGTTAACCATCCAAAAAACAAAGTAGTGTTTGGCAAAAATGAAGTCTTCTGTTACAGTAGAACAACATAGGAGGGGACTGTTTTCTTTAGCTGCATCATAAACAAAAAAACTACTTTGTACTATAGAACTGCAAAACTTGAAATTCAAGCATATAGATTTTTATAAAATCTTTGACGATGATCCACCTGGATACTTATATTGCAATAATTACTATGTAACCTGGTGAAAAACTTCAACAGAATATTTGAAAGAAGTACTGCTTTCAGTTTTGAAAGAGGATTTGGTTACCCTTCTGGAAAAATAAAAATGAAACAGTGTTGAAGTAGTAATGCATGGACGAAAATAACAATAGCTGAAATATGTTCTTGGTGGTTGACTGATGAAATAAGTTATAGATGAATCTATAGTATATCCATAGCACAGGCAGGTGACCTGGTTACAACACTTGTCTCCTGATCCATGTGTTTGTCTCCTGATCCATGTGTAATGCAAGATCCAAATCCAGCAATCTGATCTGCGTGGGAGGACCCATACACCTGTGCAGAGGAAGGGTCATGCCTACACAGATCAGATTACAGGGCTGCTGCCAAATGTTGTGTGGATGGGACCTAAATTTGTCCCCCTCGTGCTCTAAAATCATGGACTGCTTACATAAAGTAACACAAGTGACAAATACAAAATTGTGAAGACATTATTCCACTGTGGCTAGACTATACTGTGCAGATTTTGTGGGACTTTGTGCTTGTTCAAGCAGCTATTCTGAGAGCCTACAATGTAGAACAACCATGTTCTTGTACAGCAAATTGCATGGAAGACTTCTTGTTTTATTAAAGCCCTAATTCACTACATCCTGATTCTGTCTAGGGCATGAAGACCCATTGACTGTATTTTTCTGTAAAACAAGCTTTTATTTTTTTAAGTTAAAGCAGTAATCCCCAAAGTTCTTTTGCTTGTGACCCTATTCACAGCTCAATCATTTTGTTTGACATTATATATAGATAGGAATATTTGATGAGACTAGACTTCTGATTACTTTTCTACATTTTTTTATCATTGCCATATCTAAGTCCTTAGTTTGCTCAAAACATAAAGACCTGAGGCAGTAAACCACTAAACCTCCACCAACAAAACCAAGTGAAAATAAAGTTCAGATTTTTCAGTCTAAAGCTTTAAAAAGTATTTTTACTGATATATAAAAAGAAAGGATCTTCAGGTAAATCAGTTCTAGTTAGTAGTAGTAAAAATTTTAATCTGAAAACGTAATAAGGAACTAAACCACTAGGTAAAAAGAAATGCTTAATATGATGATATCAGCCATGGAGACTTGCATCATCATTCTGAAGTTCTCTTAAGTCATGAAGTGTCGGCAAATAAAACATGAGAATATGAACTCATGTATCCTATAGCAAAAAAAAAATCTTTCTCAAAAGTGTGAGTGATAAAGTTACACTACTGTGTTCTAAAGCATAAGAATCAGGGGGTGCAATTTGGAGTTAAGTCTGTCAGTCCTATGCTGGCAAGGTGGATCAAGTAAGCCTTGGCTTGATGATTAAATCTAAGCACAAACCCACCTACTATAATGCCTGCAAGGATTTAAATTCACTGGGTATAATTTCATTACAGAAGATAAGCTTGGCTTTATAAGCAGTTTGTGAACAAAGGAACAATTTAACCATAGTATTTTAATTTTGTGAATCCAAGATCTCAGAGTTCTATGCAAATTAATTAGTTCCTAAACTAGCAAACATGTAAAAGCAATGTTATTCAGGAAAAAGTTTATTCTGCATGCAAACAGGATATTAATTTCTTCAATTTAGCAAGCTGCTTTTTTGCTATTGTCTTTGTGATCTCTGTTTTACCTGCATTATTATTTAACAATTTGAAATGTCATGCTTCCTGAGGTTTTACTGGAGACATCAGTGAGCTCCAAAGGGAAAG
>NW_010516550.1:6855-16337 GCF_000687285.1 Phaethon lepturus
GTGAAGAAGGGGATCCCAGGCCATGCCCTTACTTTTAGAAGGAGCACATAGAAGTCTTAGTCACGTGGTTTGATAGGAAAGTGGAAGGAGATTTGTCTGATGTTTCATTTACAAAATATCCTTTCACAGGAAACACATTAAAATTTGAGGAAAACAATGACTGAGATGCTGCTGATGATTGTATTTTCTCTTCTTACGCAACATGCTGAAGAGAAGGTGTGGTCATTTGAGAAAGTTAGTTCTTTATTCCCATTGAAATGTGGGAAATTTAAACATCACCCTTCCCACAGCCACTAGAACAACGATGTCAGATTTTGTGGAGGATTTAGGGCTCTATAAAAGATCTAAGAAAGCACAAAAGAGTGTGGGTTGGTAAAGGAATAGTTTATAATGGAGGTGGATTGACAGCTATTAAATCTTGCAGTTCTGTGAAACTATTTGATTCAGTCTCATTAACTGCATTAGCCCACGATTTCTTATTAAAAGCAACAAAGAGAAACCCTAATTAGTATTTTGGAATCTTGAAATGTATTAGTGCAGCCTGTGCCTTCAGGTATTTCAGTCAAGTCTCGCTGAATTGATTACTGCTTCAATTCTTGGAACTAGATGACTTCAAAAGCTTAAGTTACAATTTGTGTTGAAATAGGTGTAATAATAGCAGGTTGCTCATTTTAAGGGTATTGAGAACCAGTGATGGCCAAGCAACTGGTGTTCATGGAGTGAGGGGATGGCAATGGCTTTTTAGACTTAGCAATAAATATTGTAGTTTTAATTCAGACATTCTCTAGGGAACTGAATAGTCTGTTCCAAACATTTACTTTAAGTTCCCATAATATTGCCTCCTTAAATTGATACATTGACTTATTATTTCTGCCAGAAAAATAAATGGTAAATTTATAGTAATAACACTGAAAACATGTTGATGTGCTCATCTTGCTAAGATAAGAAGAAAGTGTGAAAGATACTGTCTATACGGTAACACATGAAAACTCTCAGATGGTTTGAGATGGTCCTTCTACTCTCGCTTCGTAGTTCCTGAGACAGGACCTTGTACTGGTATGAATAAGCTGATAAGAATAACAGTTGTTCCCTGAAGAAGCAATGTTTATGCCTCATTGTGTCCATCTGCCTGTCAGCCTCCCATATCTTTCTCCAAGTTTGAATCTGCTGGCCAACTCCAATCAAATGAGGGGAGTGTGTTTCAAAGGCATTAACTTGTGACAAATTTGGTGAAAGTCAGCCTCTGGATGAAAAGACACTCTCTTGACTTTGAAAGGTGGGGTGAAGCTCTAGAAACACATATCACATTATCTAGATGCAGGAGTCAAGACCTAGTGCATGCCAAAGGTAATGAAACAGACCCCTA
The DNA here is from genome assembly GCF_000687285.1 of Phaethon lepturus. Classification (NCBI taxonomy): domain Eukaryota; kingdom Metazoa; phylum Chordata; class Aves; order Phaethontiformes; family Phaethontidae; genus Phaethon; species Phaethon lepturus. The sequence continues at coordinate 8,222 of NW_010516550.1, forward strand.
CATCAGGGCCTTGTGTGCCCTTTCTTTTGTCCTAGCTACACAGGGTTTATGCTTAGATTAAAAGGGTGCTGCTGTAGCACCCAAACTTCCATCCATTCTTATACTACCTTGATGCCATCTTGCCCATCCTACCTAGTGAAAACAGTAGTTGTGATAAAATGGGAGGAATCAGCATGATTTTTGTAGCAAGAATTCATGTTTTGAGTCAGCTTGGGTGCTTTTGGGAAACCAGTGATTCTGTGTAAAAGGGCGATCTGGGTGATAGAGTGTTTCTGGATTTTTAATATGGTGAATAGGCCTCATTATTTCTCACATGAGAACTCGTGGGCATCAAACAAAATTACCAGGTAATAAGTTTATAACAAACGAAAGGGAACAACTTTTCATACTTGCATGAATCAGAAATTGCAGCTGCAGAACAATGCCAAAACATAATGAGCTTTAAAAGCAGATGAATGAGGGGATGAAAAAACAATTTAACACTATTAAACACAACGAAGTAGCCTGTGACTTAGGATGTCTGTCTGTGAACTGAAGAAAATGGAGACAATACAGAGGGGAAGTAAAATTGTATGCACTCCCAGTTCTTAGTCTTTAGTTCTTAGTTTTAGTCTTGTCACAGGAAACTGTTTGCATGCTTCTGCAGCAAAGACTGACGGAGCAAAAAGTGAGGTCAGTCTCAAAGAAACTAAAAGCTTTCCTGGAAAAAATAAATGTTTGCGTGGGCTGGAGAGAGAAAAAGGCAGAGAGCCCGGGAATCTAATGACAAGCGAGGTAAATATGTGAGTTTAAAAAAAAAAAATCAAAATGAGGGAATCGGAAGGAGGTACTGAACAAAGAAACCCTGATGGTACCAACTACTCCCTGAAAAGCCCCTGGAGAGCTGGGGGATGCTATCCCATGTTTTGGGCAGAGGCATGATGGCATTAGGTACACAGGGCTGATGGTCTTGGCTGGTATTGCCATTCACGTAGCCTGTAGTGTCAGCGCTGCAGCTGATGTGATGCAGAGGTGGTGGTCTCGGCAGCTAAAGCTCATCAAGCCGCTGTATGCTCTGTTGGAATCTGAATATGATCCCTACTTGGTAATACCTCTGGTACCCCCGATGCCACCCCAAATTTCCCAACTTCCCATTTCAAAATGCCCTGCTTTTCAGAGGTGTTCATTTGCTAGGAATAACCAGTGTGACCCTGACCCAGTTTCTTCTAATTTCAGAGCCTCACAGGCGGCCTGCTGATGCCATTCCAGGTGCTGATGACCAGTTCCTTACTCCATCTTTCACAGGCAAAAAGGGCTTGGGTCTCCAAGGACAACCATTTTTCCAACCGTGTCTCATCAGACAGATTAATTCATAGCACGGTTATAGGATTTGAGCACACACTTGGCGAAGCTGAGAAAGCATGAATCAGATTCTGTGTTCATCTGTTGCGATGTTACTGAAAAAGAAAACACAAGGGGGTTGTAGACAGTGATACTGCTATCTGTCTGAGGAAATAACAGTTAACGCCTACGGTGTTGTCCTGCAGAGCTCTCTTGAGATTACATGCTCTCTTTTCTGATCTTGTTGTTCAAGACACTTTCTCACTTGTGTCTTTTAAGCTTCCTTAGTTCTTTCACCCAGTTCTTGGTACTTTGCCCAGCAGAAGGGCAGCTTCTGGCTTTATACTAAATATGGCTCAGTTTTCCACTGGGCTTAGCCTTTAAGTTATTATATACAAGTGTGGCTAAAGTGACTTTTCTTTCTCCTTGGGGTTTCTCTGAATTTGTAGTCCTATTGTGTTCCTTAATTAGAATATCCCTTCTATCCTAAATGGCCTTTTTGACAGTTAAATTTCCAAGGTTGTTATGAAGTGTTAATTCATAGTCATTGTTTCACCTTGAACTCTTCCTGAGAGGACAACTGACACAATAATAAACCCCATCAATTTGCAGCTCCTTGAATCCTAGTTTTAGTCCGTGGGAGCTGCACTGCTATAATCATGCCCCTGACACAATTATACTTATTATCCCCATGTTACTAGGATATAAGCATAAACAACTTGCCACATTAGACCAAATGCATGCTAGATAGCTCTGAGCTTCTTTCACGTGATCCTCTCAAGGGTTTGTTAATCTGCCGGATGTCTTCGTAATACCCTGTGAGAGAAGCTGCTGCTTTAGAAATGTGCCAAAAAGTCTACCATGCAGATTCAGTGCATAAAAACTATGCAGTCAGAAGCAAAGTATAAATAATGCTTTTGTAGGAGAGAAAGGATTGGTTGCTTAAGGGAATATTTAAGTGAGCTGGCCTTTCTTCCAGAATTCATAAATATTTAAATATTTCTGATCCACATGTTGAAACAGTATACACACAATCCACCCAAACAGTTAAAGCCTGAACAACTACTTGAGCTATGGCCATGATAAAGAACAATTATTTGTGCTGAATGCTGCCTGAAACAAGGCTGAAAACCTGAACAAAGATTTTTTTTTTTTTTTTTTATCCTGGGCTAGGAAAACAGACCTTATAGTTTTTTTTCTTTTTTTTAAAATAGACGTTGCCAATTTCTTCTCTTAAGTGGAACAACATGGAAGACTGTACATTTTTGGCTAACGCCTAATTTAAAAGAGGAGAGACTGCAGATAGTTTAGGATGAAGAGTACCTGCTCGTAGGTTTCACCCATCAGTGATATCCAAATGGGCTTTGAAGGCTTTTCTGAAAGAAAATATTTATAATCTTCTAATGCAAAGAAGCATGCTGCTGTGTGATACCCCGCTGAGGTCAATGGGACTATTTGTGAAGTAGGATACTGTTAAAGAAGTTGGTATTTCACAATTTGTTCCTATGTTGAGAGAGAAATCCTGCCCAGAAAAGTTATATATTGTTGTCATTTTGATAACCTACAAATTGGAAGGAGGGAGAATTGGAAGGAAATGAGAGAAATTAACAGACAAACCAGAGAATTGAGAACTGCAGGTGAAGATGCAACAGATGCATTTACTACTGAAAAAAATAATCATCAGCTACTCAAGCACGTGGGTTAAAGTCTGCCACAATTCTGCTTTGGCAAACACAGAGTAGCTTTATGAAACTGCAAAGTCTGTAGTCACTATGCAAGTGACTGCAGGCTGCCAAGGGACTGCGTTTTCTTGATTTCCTAGAACAGCAGACTCCCCAGAATTGACCTTTGTGAGTTTGCTGTCATGACATGCTCCTCTGCAGCTGGTTTCTGTTTGGCAAGTCAGTAAGACGGAAAAATCCATCTCAGTGCCTCAAGAGGAACAATCATTAAAAAAAAAAAGTAATGCTTCTTTCCCCTCTTTCTAGCTGCATTTATTTCATGTCCAAGGAATTATTATTTATTTCAAATAGCTATGAGTAATTTCTAAAGAAATCAGCAGTAAGCTCCTATAATGAGGCTCAAGTCTATTACTTTTTTCCCTGCAGGCACAATAGTTTCTAGGGGTATCTGTAGAAGTTTCTAATATGTACAGGAAACAGACTGTCAAAGCCAGATTCTCTTGTGTGGATTTGGGACAATTTTGCCTTCCAAATCTTAGGCAATAGGACACCTAAAGAGAACAGATCCAGGGAGTGGAGAGGGAAAACCAATTTTGCTGTAAATTAATTTATTTCACCAAGGAGGATTTTGGCCCTGCTTTTGCACAAACAGTGACTGTCCAACCCTGTAAGAACAGCAACCCACTAACTTTAGCTGGGAAAGAGAGGAGGCCAAATAATATTTTGTGAATTGATATAACTGAGGATGGATTTAACCACCCAAACTCTCATAAACAAAACCACCAAGAATGTAAAGTGAAGGATAGCACTGCTGTGTGCATTCAGTCAGCCTTATCTGTGTAATAAAGTTTTACAAATTATACAGGTGCCCATATTAACACTTTAGCCCCTTCACAAGTGCCTTTTATTTATGTTCAGTATAGCCTAGACAGAGAAAAGTGACACTTACATTACAACATGTGTATCTAAACAGACCTTATAGAAACAGAACAGTATCAGTGTTCAGTGCTTTAGGTGATGCTGAACCCACCTCCCCATCCAACTTGAAACATGTATAGAGTATTTAGACAGCCTTACTTTAGGCACCTAAAATGAGTTACTCTGAATCATGCTTTAGAAGAATGTATTTTTGTCCCATACTATACAGTTCCTTGGCACCTCATTCAGATGCTGTAATTACTCTTGCCCCCATCCTCCACATAGAGAAATTCTCTGTAAAGTAGAAGCTTATACAACAGTTATGTTTTTAAATTGTAGTCTCTTGGCTCATGAAAATTTTCTCTGTTTAGGTAGAGCAGTGTTTCTCGTGTTTGTTTTTTTTTAAAATAAGGTAAAGGAAAGGAGGTCACGTGTCTAGATGAGATTGTCTAGCTACAAACCAGCATAGATACACTGTTTTTAAAATCAGTGTTTCTGTTTCTTTGACTTAAAACTAGTGATTTAAATTGCATTCACACACTTCAGAAGATTGGTTAGACTGACTAATCCTACTGCCATCTTGCTAATTGTTTCTCAAGAAAGTAATAACCACAGTTGAGTTCCTTGGGGCAGGAGGGGAGACGAGCAGCTGTAGTTACTGCTCTTCACTGTTTATACCAGACGAAGAACTGCTGCTACCCAAGATCTTTAGAGCAACTAAATTTCCCAGGGGGAGGGGAGTAAACTCTTTCAGAGCAGGCTGTAATTACAGATTCTTCTCATGCCCCCATCCTGAAGGGATGGAGCAGCTCCTTGCAATGAAGATGCCCTTGTTAGTCTAAAGACTTGCAGCTAGTAATCACAGATGCTTCTCGTTAGATAAAGTTACTGCCATCTTGTCTGAAAGTTGGTGAGCGGGATGGCAGCAGTTTCTTGACTCTCTTCAGCATCTTCCAGTGCCTCCTTTGGATGACTGACCAAGTTAGAAACACAGAGGGGAAGTCTGAGGATTCTCATCACTGACAACATCAAGAAAGCAAGCTATTCCTCTTTATTTTTGTAATGGGGCTTTTTGAGATATGGGGGGAGGGGGTCCCAGACCAAGACAGGTATCATACAGGTAATATGAAGCTACTGTTGGATTGGGTGTATTTTTTCAAATTGTAAAATATGTAGAAGTCTATTACTCAAAAATTCTTCAACTTAGGTTGGAAAGGACAGCTGGGTCACCAAGCAAATTGTCTATATAGGAAAAGTAGTTGCTTGAGAGCCGAAATATTAGAAACCATGGTTAAGGTTGACTGACAGGTTTCCTGAACAGTGATGATAGTGCTGGTGTTAGTTGACCTAAGGCAGCAAGCCATCCAACAAGGGAATGTGTGAACAAAGCGCAACATGACTTAAGCCACTGTTAACAGTCGGAATTTCTCATGAATGGAAAGATTGTATTTTTTTCACAACTACACCACTTGGATTCATCAATTCTCAAGATTTGATGCCAAAAACAACAGGTGGCAACCATATTTGGGTTGCTCTCAATTCATATTCCTCCTACCTAATAAGAGAGGAAAAAGCTGTTGATGCAAGTAGCACAGACTGGTTCCTTGTTATGAAAGCTAGTCCTTCATCATATGACTCGGGAACCAAATGTGCTTTTACACACTGCTGCAGCCAAAACATATTGCAAACTTGAAGAATAAATTTAGTTTTGACTCACTTGGCAAAATGTATAATTTTTTTCCTTTTGAATAGCAGAATGCCAGCATATAGGGAGGAGAGGATTCGTTTTCTAATAATTAGTAAATATAATTAGTAAATTAGTCAATATGCAGAAAATACTTTCAAAATGCTGGTACTGTATGTGTGCTTACTATTGTAATTGCGAATGGATTCAGAATTTATCTTGTTTCAGATCTTGAAACCGGGAATCATGTTTCTGAGAAGGCGGGGGTCAAATTAGTTAGTACAATGACTGTCTGAAGAGCTGCTGGCATACTTCGCACATTTTTCCCCAGAAGGTAAGTGTTTCATTCTAGTGGAAGGCACTTGTGTGTCTGAGGTGCAAGGGTCACAGGTGAGGAGGCTTGCTGGTTCAGATAAAATAGGCTCCCTGGGGTTGGGGGTGCTTATTCATGTTGCAAAATACTTCGAAATGTGTGAAAATTCAAGCTTCAGTTTTAACTTGCATTAGAAAGGGCAGAAACTGCAGGAGTATTTTTTGTGATAATGTAGCTATGAAGCAACAGAACACAGCTTTGAAGTTCCTTATGTATCTGCCAACTTTAATTTCAGAAAATTGGACTATAATTTTTTTTCCCTCCAAGTTCAAAACAAACTCTGCATGCTTCAAATTTGATAAACACTTTCCCACATTGGAAATGGCTGTTTGGACAAACCACCATTGCAGTTAAGTAGGAAAGAAGAATTGCTCGTAAGTGACAGAAAATAAGTAACTTTAGATTTTTCAGTTTCAAGGCACATCTCTTTTCATTTATCCTTAAACATGGAATTTTTTTTAATTTCAGCTTCTGGTCCAGTTATCCAATTTATCCTTGCCTGAATTGATGATAAAACTATTCATTTTGTAGTGTTTAGCTACACCTTTTGCTTATTCCTCTTTTCACCAACAAAACACTAAAACAAGATGTACTTTACCACCATAGAAATTTGACTGTAATCAGGTTTCATTTTTAATTCAGTCCAGAAAAGACAGAAAATAACGCATAAATTGTTTTGCATAATGTAGCTATGAGGCAATAGAAGGTAACTGTAAAGCCACTGTGAAAGGTGTCAGCAAACATCCTCCAAACCACAACAAAAATTATAGCAAAGTCCAACTATTTTGTAATAATGTAAAAGTTGATATGCATAATCTACAAGATTATGTGATGCAAAATCTTCTAGGAATGGAAGGGTGTTTCAAAAGTATTGAACACTGAAGAAAATTGTTGCACTTCCCTTATAAAAAGTGTAGGTCTAGGAAGGTGAGAAAAGGCAGAACAAACTTTATTTCTTTGATACCTGCTTGAAAAGGCTTGACCCTCTGTAGCACTTTAATCAAGGGAAATTAGCAAAGTATTTTATCCTGGTCTCATCCCATAACCCAGAACAATTACTTTAACTGAACCTCTGGGGAAAGGAGTTATGTGGTGTGCTTAAAGTGGTTATAGACTTTCACTTTCCCAAGGTATTACAAGAAAAATACTTAATGGGAGAGCAATGAAGTAGTATCAAGCCTCCTTTGGGCACCCGGGAAAACCATATTTATATAATGCTGACTTATTAGTATGCTTTGTCAGAAGAAACCTATAGCGCTTGGCACTGGTTATTTTTTTGGGTGACTGCAAACCACACTAGTGTGACTCTGCTTATACAGGTGTACATCAGTATAACACACCGGATCGCTTCCTGTTGCAGTGGACTGGAAATAAAAATAATACCTGATGCAAAAGGCCTGAAACAAGATGGTATAAATGCACTTTTCAGGAAAACGCCATGAGAATATCTGAGCGCTATGGCCTTTGCTTATCATACTTAGGTTTTCTGTGGCACTTCTCTTTGTAATGTGTTTCAGCAGTTAGTTAGCCTTTTTTAATTTTAAGCAGAGCTACTTTGAGCATAAAGATCAGAAAACAGGATTTGCTCTTGTCAGTAGCTTTAAATCTAATCAGTTTGCAGCTGTTGTGTGGTCACGATGTAATTCTTGAGGGAAAATTCAATTAACAATTATATTTAGGAGACAGCTGGAGATAACAGCTATCAGTCCTGCTAGCGCCGTTATCACATATCCATCACAAGCTTTATCCTACACCCACGGGCCAGCATCGGGGCCAGGCACCACTGAGCTCCGCTTTACTGACTAGCGTTATTATTTCCAATAAGCCTCTTAGGCAGCCACACAATCTGCTGCCCAGCTCCGTGACTAATTACCGTGACTAATTAGCGCCATCAGGAAGCCCATCCCCATGTCGTATTACAGAAGGTTCCGTGGGTGAAGACCAGCGTCCGGTTCCCTTCCGAAGTTCTGCTCTTGAGAAGAGCTGGAAGGTGAAGGGGTTTTCATTCCGAGTGACGGGTTGGGATGGCGGCAGCTTGACGAAAAGGGCTTTTTACGAAGCGGCAAAGCCGCCAGAAAGCGCACTGTGAAGTCGGGTGGGAGCGGCGGCCTTTCCGCCACACCGTCTTCCTCGCCGAGG
>NW_010516551.1:0-11895 GCF_000687285.1 Phaethon lepturus
ACCTAGGGATTCTGTGATTCTGTGATTCTGTAATGTTTACAGTATCATAGATTGACATTTAACTGACAATCTCCATATTGCTTCCAATTGACTTTCTTTATTTTCTACTGACATTTCAACTATTGATTTAAAATTCTATCACAATACTAAATGACTAACTGCTTCAAAATTTCCAGTAAGCATTAAGTTTAACTGAAAGGTATAGCCATGGTTTTTTTAAGAAATTTGTTTTTTAAATTATTGCTGGTTTTCCTAATAAAGCAGACAGGAATGTGCCCAGTAAAAACCTGTCTTTGTATTACAATATCCTCCTAGTGCCAATCTTTCATTAAAAGAAAGGGGAAAAAAAAAGGTAAACCTCTATATAGTGCAAATTATCTGTGTTGGAATTTTAATTGTGTTACTTATTGCCTGGGGATTAAGAAATTTCAGACTAAGCCCTCAAGAGGTTGTGCACAGTTTCACAGCTTGAAAACTGCCATCCTGAGTGGTGCATAAATTCACTTCTAGCTGCCAAATGTTTCCCACCACTTTCTGTAAAGGCTAATTTGGAGTCTATAAACCTGGGGCTATTATGGACATCAGTAAGTCTTAGGAGAAGTGATTCCTACTCATGCATACAGGATGAAACTGAAATCGGGAGGATATTTTGGTCTGAACAGTGTGCAATGAGGGACAACAGGTAAGGCTGTATTCTTATGGCATTCATTGTAGATAAAAGTGAGGGTTATCTAAGTACTTCTTAAAGGTAGTACTTTTAATGGCTTCTGTTGTGATGTCTGGCATTTTAAATGCCAGAGCCCAGGTCACAGGGACTTAGTTGAGATTAGGTAATTTTCTGTCAGCACTGTTAGGTGGAACTCTGACATGAAAGACAATGTATCTTTGTGCTTTTCTCAGTATTTTGGAACACATCTGAAAAGAAAGAGAAGGTCATGGTGCAACAGTTGGGCAATAGAAAGGCAGATGTCATCTTTTCCAAATCAAATACCTTTAAGTAGAGAGAGACAATTTCAGGAAATAGAGGTGCTTCTTCCAGCATCAGACAGCTGGGAAGTCTTGCAGTTTTCAGAGAGTTTGGCATTAAAAGTGGATGTCCTAAAGCCTCTTAGTAGCACTGTATTTATGGGAGGAGCAGAAGAATTTCCATGATAAATCAAATAAACAGTCCAAGCAGTCTTATGATACTGGCTGTGGTCAGAAACAGCTCAACTTTCTGCTTTCTAGACAGATTATTTGTACAGCAAGCAGTACAGGCATCTTCCACCACTCACAGAGGTCAAAGAAATCCAACCATTTCTATACTGTCTCATTAATCATGACCTATCTATTATTTGATTTGCTCCATGTTGTACCTCTGGCTGATTAAGCACAGAGCAGGCAAAGGGCGTGAGAAGATGAGAAGCCAGAGCTACCAGAGCAGTACCAGCACGTTTTTCACCTTGGCAAGCATAGCACCTGCTGTGCCACTGGCAGTTCAGTGGTGAAGGTGAATGGGCACCCTGGGTGTGGGGGAGAGTAGACCTTTGTTTGCCATACCCTGGGTATGTCTTACACAAACATGGATCTCAGTAATATACTTGCATGGTTACCCTTAACTCTAAATACTCACATAATGGTTGAGGTCCCAGTCTGGGGAAAAGTATTTGACTATGAATCGTCATCTTTCTCCTCCTTTCATCAGTGTCAGTCTGTAGATTTCAAAGTGTATTTCAGCTACAAAAGAGTTATCAGACCTGTTACTGGAGATAACGTGCCCATTCCTAAAAGCATTATATTAAGTCTCCAGGCAGTATGACTGCAATTTTCTTCCATTTTTAATAGTTTTATCACACCAAATGAAAGACGCTTCCTTCTCTTTTGCTAGTGCTTTCTCTCCCTTGGCCCGCTCAGGACTTGAAGTTTTAAGTCTTCATTTCTGCTGTTTATGATTTTAATGTTATTAGGAAATGATGACTTTTTTCAAAACCCACATTCTGGCAGAGAATCTAGGCAATTGACACATTGACAATAAATGCAGAATATGATTGCAAATAAGAAAAATCATATTAATTCCCTTCCATATTGGTATTCAGGAACGTTCTTCCCACATTTACTGGAGAGGATGATATTTACCTGACTTTAATATGCTCTCTCTTTTTTCCTAAGTGCACTGCAACTAGAATTGCCCAGAAAGGAAAGAACAAGTAATTGAAAAAAATGCATACAGACACATATATACATGTTTTAACTGAAACTAAAAAACAATCCTACTTCACAGGTCATTTTCTGATTGTTTTCACATCAGGATATAAAGCATAAATTTATATTTCATCTGCTCTGATACTTAAAAAATAACAGCTTACATATATAAGTTCTTTTAACTTGCCATATTTAAATCGTTACATTATATATTCTCTGGTTTTATGTCTGCCTTCTAACACTCCCAGTTTTCTATTTGTTCAAGATTTTTTTCTAAGCATTAGCGCTCAAGGCAGACAGATTGTAGCAGCTCCCTGGCACTGCCCTGTTCTGTATTCTTCTTCCACAAGACAGTATTAAGAGTGAGACATGACACCGTAAAGTTGAAGAATTCAGACACCATATGTCCCTTGCAGCAGTCAGGCACAACAGGATGCTCTGAGACAACGTTAGAGAGAGCATCCTGCTGTGCCTCAGTTCTGGAGGACATAGGTAAGGTTTCACTCTTATCTATAAACTACCTGCTGTTTACTTTTCTGTCACTGTTTTACTATTCATTAGTGCACCTTCTCAATGGAATATTGACAGTGCTTTTGAATGAATCTCCACAATATTTGTAATGCAAGGACAAATATTTAACTTCTGAAGAAAGAAAAGAAAGAAAACCTGACTTGAAATGTAGTCTGAATGAGAATAATTAGTTTATTAAAATTTTTAATTCACCAGTTGAAAAATAAATTGCCACTGCAGAAAACACACATGAAGACTGGGCTTTGCACAAATATCCCCTCAAACACCTCTGTCAGTGATCGATCTCTGAAGAATGGATGCCTTTACTCACTGACAACTGCTAACATTTCTTTTATTATTGCTGTTAGGAAGATGGAGTTAGGGAGAAATACCTCATGGTCTCCTGAGGTGGTGATTTTAATCACTTAAACATGCATACACATTTCCTTGTGGTGAATGTAAACATAAGAATAGTCTTATTGAACAAGAATAGTTCAATCTAGTCTAATCTAGTCCATCCTAGTCTATCTAGTCCAATACCCTGTCTCTACTGGTGACATTTGCCCATTTCAGATATGCTAATTTCATCATATAATCTCTTTATTTTTGAAGAGCATAGACAATAGAAAATTGTGTCATTGCTGTGGGTTTTTTTAGAAAACAGTGCTCCTGATGAACATCTGCTCACAAAACTTATCAAGTTATATATAATAAGGTTTCAAGAAAAATCTTTATTTTAATTTTATAATTGTATATTCTGTTCTATTCTATTCTATTCTATTCTATTCTATTCTATTCTATTCTATTCTATTCTATTCTATTTATAACTGAACAAGTTCAGTCAAAATTAATTTAAAATATCTGTTTCAGTTTCATTTTATAAGAGTATTTTTCTTCAAATTCCATTCTCCTTTTTTAGATCCAGAAAAACGTTATTCTGAGATACGATTTTTCAGTCCAAAGGAAAAGTTTTAGAACAGACATATTAAAAAACAGAAAGAAATATGTTACAAAGGAAATTCTGACAGAGCAAGAAGTACATTGAATCACATAAGCAAATACTATAATACCTGGTGTTTCATAAAAACAAATGATAGGGTCAAAACTGAACTGAAGGTAATTAACTGATGCCTATATCGTCATGAGACAGCAGTAATACCTGCCTCACAGCCGCTAACAAAGCTTCCTCTGAAGGTATGAAATTCTTGAGTGCAGTGGGAATTCTGCTGAATATGGACTGCAGGCCTCAATGCAGGAGGAGACACTCCTTGTCCCAAATCATCAGGCCTCCGGCCACGGAATTCCTTATATCTGTACATATGCAAGAACTCCTTAGTCGAAAACAACTGCGATGTTTGCCTGGTGCACCATCTTTCATTCTGCTCAGGAAAATGTTGACAGAGGTACTTACAATTTAATTTGGACCTCTTTTTTTCTGGTACCCTGAAGCCCGTCTATCTTTTACAACAAATACACGACAGGATAATTGGCATTATTATAAACAAACACCCCAAATACATTTTTAGAAATTGAAGAACATATGAAATGTTAATCTTAAAGAACTATGCAGGAAACACCAACATGGTTTGTGAATGCCTACTTTCTGTCTTTATAATCATCCATATCAGCAAGCTCTATAAAATTCCCAGAACAGAAATTTCATCCTAAAAGTCTAATATGTTTGCAATTAGTGAGACATAAATTAAAAACTTCTCTGTAAAGTCATTATTATGATTCATTCTTTTAATCAGCTGGTGCAAATTGTGTTCAGAACCTTTGAAATGTTTTTTTAAATGGAAAATTGAGAAAGACTTTTATTATCTCCATTTCTATCCTTCAGTTTCAAAGTGTGATTTTGAGTTACAGACCTCCATGTAATGCAGTGCAACAAATTTCAATGCCTTCAAATACATTAATTCAGAACATGGACCAGAGATTTTCCATGTACACATTTAGCACCATAATGCTTCTTCCTAAGCTGGAAAAGATTTGAGTGTAAAAAAGTTAAATTTCTGCAGGCAATGCAAAGTTCTTAGTAACGAACGTATGCAAGGTCACTCAGCTGAGCTTTGTGTTCCCTAAGGTCTTTTGACTTTTAGTATGAACCTCCTCTAAATTTTGTTTCAAGGAAGAGTGAGTTCATAATCAATGGCAAATTCACCATTGCTAACCAAATGTTATCTTAATGATGTACTCTAAAATGGATATGCTTAAATACTTCCAGCAAATCTAACAGAAATTACAATGAATCTACAAAAAATAACAAGGCATAAACATTTGAAAATTGTCAAATAATTTTAGTATCCATTTGCTTTTTAATTAGGATTCAATGCCAATAAAAAGCATAGGTCCTTACCAGTAAACTGTTGCAATACCTCAGAGTCTGGTTCCCAGATGTAATCCTGAACCTTGTGCTAGTGACAAAGGCTTTCTGATCAGTATTCTGGGACACTCAGGTGTTTCAGAAAGCTGATCCAAAAACTCATGCAAAAAAAAGTGTTTTGAAAACAAATACTAAGGACTATGAGGAATATCAAGACACTCTAGCTCCCTCTGAAAATAGTATCTTTACCTAGGGCTTTAGGCAGACATCACTTCGTTCAGAACACTGTGTAAGTCACAGCATGCTTTTATAAAAGCAGTAAGGAGACAGTGCCAGGCCTCTTTACTCGATTATGTTTGTTGGTGGGAGATGATTTGTTTTAGCGTTTGTCTTAACTTTCATATTAATTAGATTAATTAGAGCGTGAATCACAGCATTCAAAATTGGAATCAGATCCAGATTTTTAAAGGATTGCACATAGATCTTCAGATCTGGGAATTATTTTCTGGATGCTGCAGCAATAATGGTGAGCTGAAATTCAAACCTACATTCTCCTCAGATAAGGTTTGAGATTCAGGACTGCAGATCTAGTTTTTATCAGAACTGTTTCAATATTTATGCTTTTCACTTCCAAAGTAGCCCATATCCTAATCCCTGAACCTGTGCTTTTCTTTTTGAGAAAAAAGTTGAAATGATGCTGGATCTTATTAGTTCTGAGTTAGTCACAGTCATCAAGTAAGAACACAATGCATCCCTTTTACATATATGGTTATTCTGCTGTGTACAGTATGTGTAGAGTGAAAATAGTTGTCAGTATGCCAAACTCGTCTTAGCATGACATGTTTTTCATGAACATGGCTCTCAAACTTGCTTTCAGACTCCAGCCTGTGAAATTTTCATTCACGCCCATGCAATTTATATATAAAGGTCCATCTACATAGTAGGTGATTTTCTAGCGTCAACTAATTTGTTTCACCCAGAAAACATAAGCTATACTTTTAAGTCCAGCCAAATGCTGTCACTGATGAAAACCAGAAGAGAATTCCATAGCAATAACAATCCATTAGCTTTCTCAAGGACTTTAAATAATTAGTTCTGACAAGTTTTTTGAAGTTTATGTATGGCACATATGTGGTTTGTATGCTGGTGTACAAGTTAAATTACCTTTATTGTACTACATTCTTAGAAATACGTGGCAAAGTATAGAACACATCATGCCTTCAGCAGATCATTCATGAAATAAAAGTGGGCAGCAAGGTCCCATTTTCCTTGATCATCATCACAGGAGTTTATTGCAATTTAATAGGAATAGTCTTATGACCTCACTAAGAAAATATGTTAGTGGTTTTTACATTTTTAATTTCTGAATAAGCAGATGAGAACAAAATATTTGCCAGTAGATGTGAAGTTGGAGATAAAGAGAATAAAATAAACAAAGCTCCAGGGCCAAAGCTGGCAACCTGGCTCATGAGACCAAGCAGTTAGGAAAGAGAAGAGTTCATTTAAATACTTTATTTAATTACTTTTGATTTTGTGAATAACAGTTATTTTGGGACTCAATTGGGACTCCTGCTTAGGACTTCATCCTGTTAGTTTTTCTATTCCCCTGCCATAATACAGAATATCAAGACACTCATCTTGAGTCCTGCATAAGTTAGAGCTCAAAATCCATAACTGAAGTTTTAGCCTGCTTAAAGTCTTAGTAAGATACATAAAACCACTTTCTGGACCTCAAGAATGAATTAAGCTGTCTATACAAACATATCATAATTGTTTGATCTAACCTTAATAGCATTATGCGCTCAGTCTAGATGTGTGTAGGCTGGTGATGATTAAATGCTCTCCACTGAAGTCAAAGACTGGTGAATCATCAAAAGTCTCGTCATCAGTCTCTCACTCTCCATCTTGCACCCCTTCAAGTCTGGTGTGGAAGAAGGGCTCACAAGCTCCTTGCTGTTTTGCTGGCATGCTCACATGTCAGGGTGAAATTCCAGCCTGAAAGCTGCCAATATTTCATTCTGGGGATTTGTTTGTTCCATTTTAGAGTGAAACCTGCCAAGGAAAAAGATTGCTGTGTCTGCAGTACAGAAGTAGTATGGTGGGAATGGAGCTCAGCTGTTGTGAATGTTAGAGTGTGCTAGGGTGAGGAGGAGCTTGGTGAGAATTTCATTAAGCTCTCTTTAGACTTGAAAGCTCACCAGGTTTAAACATTCTCTCTTTAGCTGAAGCTTTCAAGGTTTTCAAAGCTTCATTAATTTTAATCACCCTCTATTGATCTGGTCACACTCCTAGCAAAATCAAACCTGTTAGTCAAACAGAAGTAAATTTTAGCCCTGGTTATGGTCCATTCAAATGTTAAATGGCACCATTAAATATCACAGATACGGTTTTTAAGCATGCAGTATTGTATTCATGATGCTTAAAGACTTAAAAAGCAATCCGTCCTCACCAAGTGCCTATCAACAGATAAATACTCAGCAAAGCTAATAGCTTTCTATTTTCTTACAATGGTGAATGAAGAAAATATGAGACAAACATTGATAGTCAGTAAACACCCTGTCATCTGCTTTTGATGGTGTATATCCACCCATTACCCAAAAGAAAAAGAACAGTTTTAGCCTCATTATGTATTGTGAAAGGATTGACAAGAATCAGAGAGCAGGAAAACTCTAAGAAGACATATGCTGCTTAGGTGTAAGAGAGGTGAATGCTGGCCAGGTTACCCTGCAAAGGAACAAGACCTATTGATGTTAGAATTATGCTTCTTGGTTATATCTATCTGTAGGTGGCACAATTTGATCCTGTCACAGAAAAAAAATAACCTTTGTTTCCTCGTTAAGTAACCATATACAATAACCACATCTTATATTGAATTTTTAAACATCTAGTCATTGTTCAGTATGGTTTCAAGTGATTTTCAGCAAAATTATGTGAACATTAAACACATATATTTTTAAAAAATAGAATGTGTTTGTGAAGGATTCAGCAACAAAAAACTAGGTGAAAGTCCTAAGAAATGACATCCACCCATCTCTTGTTACAAGGTAGAAATGTTAGCTTATAATTAAAACCAATGTGTATAACACATTTTTTATAATGCTTCATGCATTTGCCACTGTATTTTAATATAAACTTATGTATAAGTTTTTAAGTCTTCATCATGCTCATAATAAGTGGATATTGACTCCTTTAGCGAAAGACATTAAGACTTATTGACCTCGAAGGTAAATATTAACTGAGGTGAAGCTAAGGCCAAGATTTCTCTTAGGAGACAATTAATCTTGATATTCAGTGAGACAAGAAATTATCATCTGGATTAATATATACATTCTAACAACTTGGTTCATCGCACACATTGAAAATCGATTATGAACTTCTCTTAATCAGTTACAACTGGAAACTTTTCTTGTGCAACACATTTTCTTTTAACAATGTAATTACAAAAACAGACACACACTAGGAAAGGAGACCTGCTTACTGAGAGGCGAACAGTAGTCAGCTAGAATAGAAATCTATATGTCAACAGGTTTTAGATTGCAATGTACTTCAGTAATGAAACTGAGGACATATAAATAATCTTGGAAAGAAATTAATAAGAAAATTCTTAATAATTTTCTACTATAAGGCATTTCAGTCATCCCTGAGTGAGGAATTATCTTCCCACCTCTATCTTTTAATGTAACATACTTCATTTCACTTTCTTTTTTTATTTCTTCTTCATTTAACTTTCTAGAACTTCTAATTTCATTGTTTATTTAAAAATATTATTGAATGGATTTAGAGATTAAAAGTATTAGAATAAATGTTTCTAGGAGTATCAATATGAATTGAATGGTAAACTTCAATAATGTTGCAACAGAGATTCAGTATTTAATTTGGATTAAGAATCTAACTGCTTTCACTTAAGGTCAAGGAACTGTTGGGGTTGTACAGATAAAAGTTGAAGGACTGAGTCCTGCAACATTTTGAGTTCTTAAATTTTTTTGGATCATACAATCGAATATTTCCCAAATATTCATGGATTTAATATTTTATTAAGAATGTATTTATTAAATTTTTATGTTATATTGATAAAGTTTATAAAGTATGGTGTAGTGTACCTGGTATATCAGTAGGTTATTTACATAAACAGCACATTATAAATAATGAATATTATAATGTATCACATGTAACATTGGAAATTCACAGTTGCTGGGGTGTTAATTATGCTATAGTTGTCTGCCTTGTATACAAATTCTATTTCCAATTTTACATTCCTATAATATTTGCTATTTCAATGATCTACAGACCAAAGCTATTTTACTGAGAAAATTAATAAAAAATTCTGAATAATTAATATACTAGAGAATTTTGTTATCTGTTTCTAAACAATGAACAATAGCATAGAAGGCTGTGTTCTTTAAAAGAAATGAGCAAATAAAAAGTAAACATAATCTGTTCTTCCAGTTAGGAAAGCCTCTGAGATGAGCTAGAATTTTAAGGATGAAAGACTTAATTTGGATTTCACATTACCATAATCTGAAATCTATTTAAACTGTAAATATGTGGTAAAAAAGTAACAGGCATTTGAGGAAGGTGGAATAAGTTTGACACTGAAGTGATGGTTAACTTTCATAATGAGGAACAGACATTGGGCCTATACAGACAAAATGACATAGGCTTCTTGCCTCCATTTAAGACGTTAGCATGATTTCCTAAGAGGTTTTGTTGTGCCATGTTCTCTCTCCCCCCCCTTTTTTTAAAAGTATAAATAACAGCTTGTGATCATCAGAAGCAAGTGATATTACTGATGAAAGATCTTGTGACAGAGGTAAAATCAGCACTCCAGACCTGAATGGAGCTGTGTGTAATTTGTCTAGTGATCAAAACCCAGACACTACTTTTGTTAGTTTTATTAAAATTGTTGCATTAAAATTGCCAAATTATACTCCATTTTAAGTTGCAAAACAGTTCTAAGTACAATCTTTAGCTCATAAGACAATAATTTCAAGTATGACCATCTAATCAATATTTTCAGATAATCAGAAACCTTGTTTGCAGTAAGTGGATGATTTTTTTGTTCACAGATAATTCACCAGAACAGTTATGTTACTATTTGAAAGTATTAACTGACAAGGTTCCGTTATTACATTATACGCAATATATTCAATTTCATAAATTCATTAAAAGTGGCCTGAAGAACAAAGAAATTATATGCTTCTGTTAAATTTTTCACAGAGATTGAAAAGAAAAATACATTTGCAAGCTATACCTGACAGATTATTTAATTATTTTATTAATCACTGGGATACTGAAATGAAAACTTTGACTGATATTACATTATACATGCTAAAAAGCTGTCCACATAAAAAAAATAAAATTAATCATATTAATTAATCAATCAGAACCAGATATGTTCAAACATTTTTTTCACAGAATTGTTTAATCAGAAGTGTTCTAATCATTAGCTGAATAGTTGTTATGGAGATCTTTGAAGGTATAAAGTGTACCGGCCAACTGAATTTCTCCAAGGACAGAAGCTAGCAGGACTCATTTAAAGTGTATTTGCAGACTTCTGCCTTTCCTTGAATTCCCCATAGATCATTAAAATAAAGGAAATCTTCTCATTCTTGAAATGAAATTCAAGATTTGTTAGATGTATCATTTAAGGCCTACCTTTGGATTAGAGCTGGGAATCAAAGACTGGGCCCTTCTTCCTACAAATCCACCAAAATCACTTATTAGCCAAAATTCATAACTAGCCCACCACATTAAGTCTAATTAATATGAAAGGCATACCAGCATTATTCAACATCATCTCCAAGTTCTATTACATCCTTTGTCTCTTTATCAACACTGTGCTATAAGAACAGTATACTCTCCAAATTACAAGATTCAATGAAAAAAATTCAAATAATCTGAGTTTCCAGAATTAGAACTTTTGAAATCATAGAATCATAGTCTCATTTATGTTGGAAAAGACCTTCAAGATCATCAAGTCCAACCATTAACCTAACACTGCCAAGTCCACTGCTAAACCATGTCCATAAGGGCCACCTCCACATCTTTTAAATACCTTCAGGGATGGTGACTCAACCACTTCCCTGGGCAGCCTGTTACAATGCTTAACAACCCTTTCAGTGGAGGAATTTTTTTCTAATATCCAATCTAAACCTCCCTTGGTGCAACTTGAGGCCATTTCCTCTTGTCCTATGACTTGTTACTTGGGAAAAGTAACACCCATGTCATTACAACCCCCTTTCAGGTAGTTGTAGAGAGCGATAAGGTCTCCCTTCAGCCTCCTTTTCTCCAGACTATACAACCTTAGTTTCCTCAGCCACCCTTCATAAGACTCGTGCTCCAGACCTCTCACCAGCTTCATTGCCCTTCTCTGGACATGCTCCAGCACCTCAGTGTCCTTCTTGTAGTGAGGGGCCCAGAACTGAACACAGTATTCGAGGTGCAGCTTCACCAGTGCTGAGTACAGGGGCACAATCACTTCCCTACTGCTGCTGGCCACACTGTTTCTGATACAGGCCAGGCTGTTATTGGCCACCTTGGCCAGCTAGACACACTGCCGGCTCATATTCAACCGTCAACCAACACTCCCAGGTCCTTTTCTGCCAGGCAGCCCTCCAGCCACCCTTCCCAGTGTTGCATGTTACTACCTTGCTACTAGTACTATTTTCTTTAGTCTTAAACATGCTGACATCAACTTCAATTTGAGCCATCTTTTACCTTCAACCTTTTCCTGGTTTCTGCTCCTCACCTCACAGATTCAAGTTTTGTCTTGTCCAGAGCCAAATTCAGACTTTCAGCTCTAACCACCTCTAACTGCCAATAAATATTCTTTTCTGTTTCAACTTTAATTTACAATTTCTGTTCCGACATTCTCTCTTTCC
>NW_010516551.1:11913-22553 GCF_000687285.1 Phaethon lepturus
TTTTAAAACAACCTTAAAACTATCCAAGCCTCCCTCCAGCATTTCATCACTTCCTCTAATGACCGCTTTAGTGACCTCCAGTTCCTTCATTTTCTCTTCCTACAGACCCAGAATTTTATTGCCTTCTCATCTGGTCAGCTGTCTTTAATCGCTGTGATCAAGTTCCTCAAGATCTGGTCCTGGCTCCCCTACATGTACTTTGTAATTTCTCCATTAACCTTCCCTTGCAACATTTTCTTTCATGACATATACCCACTTTCCATGGTGATTCTGCGGGTATCTGTTTGTACTCTCATCTATCCTGTTAGAGCTCTTATCTCTAGATAATGTCATCCGTAACTACAAATTAAGTACTGTCTTTTTTATCACTGAAAACTCATAGACATTTCAGGTCCTTCTTCTAGTCATATTAAAATGGTGAAATATCTACCTAACATCTTTCTGGATGTGTGATCTTCACTACTTTTGTGAGAGATGTGTGTGGTAGAACAAGTGTCAACAGTCCTAAGATGAGACAAGGACAATGTCAACTAGGCTTGATGAGGGGACTTCCTCACCTCAAATACTCCTCCCCTTTTTCTTACACCCCACAGGTTTGGCAGGCACTTCCCTAGAGTTTGAGTAACAGCCTCCTTTTTCTTCAAACCCTCCTCAAACTTTTTGCTGTGATAGAAGTGAAAGTTTGCTGGGAGTTGAGAGGCTTACTGAATCATAACATAACCTTGAGGTCATCTAGTCCAGCCTCATGCTCAAAATCAGCCTTGAAGTTAGATCAGGCTGCTCAGTGTTTCACCACTTAGATGGGGAAGTCCCTTCATCAAGCCTAGTTGACATTGTCCTTGTCTCATCTTAGGACTGTTGACACTTGTTCTGCCACACACATCTCTGACAAAAGTAGTGAAGAAATTGAATGAAGAATATTGGCCCATCTGTCTAGCTTGTTGAGATTGCTCTGAATGGCATTTTTGTGCCAAGACTGTCTATCTATATCTCCACATTTCCTTATTCTTTGCATTTCCCTGTTTATAAGTTTTGAGCTAATGACCTGATTTCATTAACTCCTTTTTATGTTCTGTGTTTGCATTTTACTGTGACAGTCTATTCTGTGTATAAGACTTCTAGTTACTATGACACTTTATGGTAGTTATGGTGTAATGTCATAACTTATAATAACTATGACATTATAAGTAGTACTAGAAGCAAATTGCTTGAGCATGTGAAAAATAGTCTTAAAAATCTGCTAGAAATTGCCAGCTGTTACCAAAGAGTGTGCAGGCATGCTATGCCCATAGTGATACAGTGTACCTATTGATTTTCCAAGGATTAAACTGAGATAAATCAGAATTAGGTTAACTTCCCAGAGAAAAGTCACTCACTCAGTGACACTAAATCTTTTTAAGAAGGCATGTTGCTTTTATTAAATTTCTTTTTTAGAAAAATTCAAGAATTAATGGAAAATCTAAAACCATTTTATTGCTCAGATAGCTTATTTTTTAAATTTCCCTCAAATTTACTTTTTTATTGCAAATCTAAAATGTCTTAATACATCTTACACATTCAGTCAGAAAAAGTTTCATTTAGTTTTAACATATTTTAAATTATTCAGTTTCCTTAACAAAAAGAAGAATCCTTTCCACCTGAAATTCTTTTCCTTCACCACTGACTTAACACAGCTGTCTTAATGTAGTACTATTTTTGTCTTCTCGCCATTGTCTTCTGTATTCACACTGTTATTTCAAATGCACAATGCTCTCTAGTAAACTGAACTGAAGAGGTGAGGAGTTTGTAATAACGGTCTGTGTTACCAAATTGCAAATTTGTTCAGCAAACCCTTAAATCAGTCAGTAGTATTAAAGTAAGGAAGGCCTGTGGTACAGAATTTGTTAAAACCCTCCTTTGAAATGATCATTTTTGCTAGCATAGCAAGTACTGAAGTATTTATGGAAACATCTGTGAGACACTAGTTTGCTGAACCGTGAAGGACAGATTCTATCTTTAAGGGTTCAAGAAGCAGGAAAATGTAATATGAATTTATGCATAGATTCACTGGGTCACAGAAATCAAAGGAAATGTTTCGTTATGCAGTGACAATTTACTGTGAGAAATAGGCATGAACAGAAAGCTGAGGGTAGATTCTGACACAACTAAAATGAAAAACATGACTCTCACCTGAATTTATTTCCTTAAATGCTTTTAAGTAGACAATATCTTTTCGATTTTTGTTTTATCAGTGGAGAGCAGTGGAGAACAATAACTGTTCTCTTTTCTATGTGTTTTTGGGTTTGATTACTACTATGTGGATGAAAGACCTTACAGTTTCAGATTTTTCTTTGTTTCTATTTAACAGAGATAGGTATTGACAGTATCCCTCTACTATGTACTCCATGAGATGGTTTGTATCTGCTTAATGATAGATAATAATAGAGCTTCTTCAAGCTCTGTAACCCTCCATTTTAGACAGCACTAAGAAGAGGATACCACCTCTTTTTGAATTGATTTTTTTATTCCTTCCATCTTATGTTCTCTTTCAACCATTCTAAATATATAAAGCACTAGAATATGGTACTTCATAGAGATTTCTATAAATACTTCTAACCAGGCAACATTCACTTAATTTAAATATTGCTTTTTTGAAGGTTTCAACCCTCAGTGATGATTGATCATGACGAACAGTTGGCATTTCTCATCTCTAAGACTGCCACAAGCATAACTTATTCAGTCTAGGATTTTGGGGCAAAAATGTCAAGATAGAACCTTCTACATACAAATACCCAAACTTATTCAGTGATTTTAAAATCATGAGAAATAGTAGAAATTGAAAAAGAAACAGCATTCCTGTGCCTCTACTAGCCAATTGTCAACACTTCACAGAGTTTAAAAAGAATTATATTCTCACTGTCATTAAAAACCCAGGTCTGTTTATTCATCCTATATGATTTATCTTTTCCTTTAGTGAAAAAGAATTAGCTTTGTAACTGCCTAATACATAAAGCACATAAATCAACAAAAACTGGTGCCAAAAGCAGTAAGAAAAGAATAAAGCTAGCACTTAACCAAAAGTTTTCCACAAGCTACGTGTTTGTGGTCCTGTGATGCTATGTATCATTCTTGTGCTAATAGAGCAAATGTGGGAAGAAACATGTTTGCTGTAGGAAGTAACACATATGCAGTTTCAATTTTTTTGGTGGAAAGGCGCAAAACTGAGGGTAAACTTGAGGTGAGTAGATGAGGCTAGCAATATTGCAGCAAAGATCTCAGGAGGACAATGGGCTGCAATATACTAAATACAATTTTCTAATTGTCATCCTTAATTTTCTCTCCCAAAATAAATGATCTAGTTTTATTGCTAGTATAAGCTGTGTCTTTTAAATCATAATACTTTTCTGTTTTACCCTACAAGGTTTAATTCCCTTCAACCTGATGACTTCTTGCTATTTCCTTCCAGTTTTTGCTGTTGTGCCTAACAGTCAACTTGTTGCCTGTGACTATTCTCGTAAGTGCTGCTCCTGAGCAACCTTCAACATTACTGCACAATGGATGGTAGAATTTATTGTAACTAAGGAATAATTAATCCCTGTTCACCACAGTGAGACAAAATATGCATAAGGTGAGACTCGTAAATGTGAAAATAATTAGTGATATAATTCCTCTGAGATCATTAGAAACTCATATATAAACAAGTGCATGATACATGTAGTCACAAAAAAAAATTCGATAGTAGAAACAGTTGATTCTTGTGAGATCTTACACGTTTTTCCAGCATATACTAAATTGCATCAAGGAACAGTTGTGTAAAAACATTAAGGGTATAAAGGTTAAGAAATTTCTGTGTCATGCCAATTTCCAGGCGTTATTGACATGATACGGTTTTCAGTGGAGCATTTTCTATCAGGATAAATTTAAAAATCTGTTACAAAAATATAACATTAAATTTGCTAGTATTTAATTTGGGAAACTATTGAAATGTTCTGTTTAGACATTCTAATGGTGGAAGTTATACCTCATATTATATTTGAAATGATATGGCTGAAATTAAATATTTTTCCCATATGCTCATGAACACCGAGGCAGGGCCAAGATTGGGAACAGGGCTCAAAAAAAATCTTGTTGCATTGGGAGAGGAAGCAGGCAGTTCATCTGGTGGCAGTCTGCAGATGCTACCTTAAACCCATCCTGAATCCTGTTATTGTACAGTTCAAGACCGCTAAATGAAAGCCGCTTCTGTTCATCCTTGCAACTATTGAAGACCGGAGGCAACCCACCACATGCTCACAGACCTTGTGCTCTGCCTCTGGCACTGATTTTTCACTTCCTTTCTTCATTGTTTTCCAAGGTCTGGCTTTTTTCATGATGTTAAAGCACTTACTGCTTGATTGCATGCTCTGCAGGTGGAAGTGTCCAGCCAAGATGCAGTGCTGCACACCTTCCTCCCCTATGCTAAGGCATGCCATCTGCCTTCAACCTTCATGACGGGGAGGGTGCCCTGGGCTGCTCCTGGTTCCTTCACATCTCCCTGTCACTTCGCAAAGGCACGGGCAGAGATGAGCCTGTGGCACAACCGAATACACCCTGTCTCTGAACAGCTGATCCTGGAAGTGCATGAGGTGTAATATGGGGCAGGTTGCAGCTAGGGTCCTGCTCCCCTCAAGGCAGGACTGGCCCCACGTATGCAGTTTGGGGCAATATCGGTAGTGCACATGGCACATAATGAGGACTTCTTCCTGTGTACATTGTTGGCTGTAACATACATATTTTTTAAGCTCCTTGCGTTACTCACTCCTGAATAGAATCGTTATGGGCATAGCATGCCTGCAATTGATAAAGTCCTTCACTACCAGTGGTTGCAGAAACTTCCTGACTCCCAGGATATATTAGAGAGTGTATGTACTTTAGAAAAACTTTCTAGCTTTAAATTGCTTCTTTTGATCAAAGATGATGTTTTTTCTCTTATCGTGGGGAAAAAAAACAAAAAACAAAACCAAAACATGCTATAGAAATGCTATCCCTAAGAAATCCTAAACAAACTATTGGAGGAAATAGCTCATCCTAATAGCAGGACACGTAAGAAACAGGCTCCATTACCTGGTAATGACCTTCCTTCTCCAGCTACATTAGTCATCATCAGACTGGTAGAATTGAGTGAGTCCCCAAGGAAATAAATAAAAATTTTATATTTTTCAAGCATCCTTTCTATTTTACTTGTTTCATGTGTTTTTACTACCTCAACTTTTTTCTTTAAGGTAAATTAGTGATAATGAAAACAAGTCAGATTGTTCTGTGAAGCAGAATGCCTCAGAAAGCCCAAGTCCAATTATCAACTGGGAAAACACTGGAGAATTCATGAGGGAAGCTTACCATATTTGCCCAGTTTATTTTCTGTGAAGTCCTTGCTGAGACAATCACATAAGGAACTTTTCTGTTCAGGATCAGCATTCCCACAAATTTCAATGTCATTTGTTATAATTATCAACTTTGAACAAAAGGAAAACACAAACTGCTGCTGCACTCAGGTACAAAAAGAATTCAGGGTAAGCTTTATGTCACACTGTTCACTCTTTTCTATACATACCTAATGGCCTGATTCATTAACTGGAGTTTGGTGCAGGCGGAAGATGCTTGCAGTGAAGACATTATAACTATCTCTGAATTTAATGGGTATTTGGCCCAACAAGCATAGATTTAGGTAATACAAAGTAATGGACATGCAGAGACAATGTACTTGCTGGTATGAATATTGTATTCATACTGAAATGACGTTCTGTAACAACGATGTTTTAATATCGCTCAGCACTGACAAAGGCTCCCATTTTGGCTATATCTATATTTGAATGCACTGCTTGGATGCAAGCCCAAAATCTTCTGCAAGCCTAGGATGGGCATCTGGTGGAGGGTGACTTTGGATCTGTGGTTTCTCCTTGCAGAAGTCGAAGAACTAACTACAGTGCAGAAAAGCCACACATGCTGTGGCCACCATCATGTATCTGATACCCGTGCAGTGCCATCATGTGGACAATACGAGGTGGGCAAGGGCTTCCAAAGAGCCACCACTGTGCTGGCCTTAGATGATTTCCTGAAGTCTTTCTTCCAGTGTATTTTGTTGGTAGATTCAATGTATTCCAATAAACACCAGGGTAAGCATCTTTACTAATGTGATAAATCCTCAAAAATTTTTGTCCTTTATCCCTGGGTTCACACTGCTTCATTGAGTAGTGAGTCACAAATGGGCAGTTCCAACTGAGTCAGGCAGAGCAGAAAAAAATTGATCAATGAAATTGATTAATATTGAGAAATAGCTGGAAAAATGATCTAGTGTTGGAAAATTTCTAAGTATGGCAACTAGTCTTGCTTGCCTAGGTCTTCTCCAAGATAAGAAATGGCTGAGAGAGGTATTCTAGAAGGTACTGTTGGATCTTATACCTTTAACTTTTTATAAGCCCTGATGAATTTTTCTTCACAAAAAAGACAGAAAGAATGCTAAGAAATTAATCCAAACTTTCTGTCTGACCTGTTCATGTTAATTGTTAGTTTTCTTCCATAAGCATGTCTTACTGCAAAAGAAAAATGTCGGTGTAATCCTTACTCATCTAGACTCCACATGGACTGGGCACTTCATATTATCTTTGGTTCTCTAATTTCAGTTTGCACTTCTCATACACTCAGTTAAGCTTTATCTTGTCGATGTTCTTGGTAGACTTCCTCTATTTTACTGATTGAGTTGGTCATGGTAATGATGCTTAAATGTTTCAACCCAATAAGAATAGAAAGCTCTTTCTTCAGTTTGTTAGTCAATTTCATTTCTAAGATTTTCCTCTTCATCTTGGTTTCAGATTCTGTTTTAGTGGCATTTCTTCTAGTCAATGAAGAAAAACACAGAGACCTGAACAGCAAAACCATGGGTCTTGCTTCACTGGTGTGTCTGTTTCTCAGTCAAGTGACAATGTTGAACGAATGAAAAATCCTAAGACATACGGACAGATCAGAATATCACATCGAAAATGCTGGAAATATGGACTTGAAAGGAAAAGTGCACTTAGAAATCCTTCCTGTTGCATGTTCTTAGTATTTGTTTGTAGCTATTAAATTGATACAAACTGAAATGCCATTCTATAAACAATATCATATCTATTGAAGAATGCAGTTATCCTATTGCATATGCTGTCTATTGAAGGCTAAAATAAAGATTAAAATCACACTGGAAGAGTTATTTTCTTTATAGATGATTGAAGAGTTATGTGTTTGTTATATATGATGGGAATGCAACAGAGTTCCCCTCTCCCTTTCTCTCGTAAAATTTAAGACAGATTTGTTTGTTTCTTTATGAGCCTTCACCAATAGTGTATGGTAGTACAAACAGCTTTTTAGAAGCAAATAATTTGTTGCAATATTTCATTGGATTTTCTAGTAGTCCCTTAAACTTCCACTGTTTTGACATAAATGAAAGCAGTAACAGATTCCAAATAAATCTGTGACATACAGGTGTTTAAAATGTAATAATAGACATCAAATCTTTAGAGAAAGACAGGTAATCAAAGTACAAGTATCCTATATGACAATAAATTTTGTACTGCAGTCTATTCAATTTTCAGTCATGAAGCTTAACATTATTACAACCAGTTGCCAATGAGATAAAATGCCTTGCTAATTTAGTATTTTATTTACTAATAGTCATGGAACTCAGGAATATGTAACTTTAATACTAGTATCCAAATAATGTATTTTTTTATATATAGGTATTATAACTAGTGATATCTCTGACTCTTACTAGTAGAACTTACTTAACTTACTTTCCATTGAGGAAGCATTACTATTCTTTTATTTTGAACAAAATTCCTCTATTGTCAGTAACAGTAATTTTTAAGTCAACAACAATGGCACAGTCCTTATTTAATAAAATAAAAATTTCTAGTTGATTTTTTTTTTTTTTAAGTTACAATGATATCAGTATCTCTCCATGAATCTCATATGGCAAATTCATATCCTATTGACTTTGGTGCAGCCTTCATTCCACTGTTCATTAAAAATATATATTATAATATTCATAAAACTGCTGATCAGAAATCTGAATTTTTGATAGAAGTAATTCCTCTGAAAATTTGAAAAGTGCTTCAGCTAGTTCTTGTTCCTAGGTATTAACATGCACTTACTATCCTGTTAGCACATGGTCTACCAGCTCCACTCCAAGCAGAATACCTCCCAAAGTGCATAGTTTGAGTCTGATATAGAAAAAGTATGCTTTAAATAAATATTTGTGACAGAACTCATGCTACATGTTAAGTTTTAAAAATCGGGTCTACATACTGGAAATCTCTTCATTTAAGTGCCCAGAACTTCATGTCTTTCTGTGCAACAAAAGAACACGAGTATTAGTCTCCTAGACTATAAAATAAGTAGAACAGCATCTAGCTTAAGGATAGGTGCAATATATTGTCTCTCTACAGCTTTGAAGTTCTGTTGTTTTTCTTCTTCCATCTTATTAATTTATATTCTTCTAACTTCTCATTTGCAAGCCCTTGTTAGGTTTCTCTTCTTTTCTTTTCTTTTCTTTCTAAATATGACCTGTTAAACCTTACCTAGCAGATACTCCTTCACACTTTCTAAAGGACTGTGCTTTAAAATTGCACAAGGGAAAAAGTAATTTTGCCAGGCTCACACTGAATCTGAGTATCCTTCACTCAGCAAAGAAACTGATTGTTTACAAGCTGTGGGCGAATACCACATGAACAGGTGAAAATGGGAATTTGAGGCGTGTGATG
Organism: Phaethon lepturus; assembly: GCF_000687285.1. Lineage (NCBI taxonomy): Eukaryota > Metazoa > Chordata > Aves > Phaethontiformes > Phaethontidae > Phaethon > Phaethon lepturus. Next base: position 20,667 of record NW_010516551.1, read on the forward strand.
AGGGTTTTTATCTGTAATGCATTCATCCCACAGCACCCTTGTACAACAGCTATAACTAGCCCTTGTAGTATTAGAAAATTGCTAATAGCTTTCTAAGTGAAGAGAAGGAAAAGAAATAGATGGAGGAAAGAGGGCGGGTACAGTCTAGCACGTCTTAAGTCTTAGTGTGTTCTTTTTTTTTTAATTTTCATTCATCTTTCTTCATCCTCCTTTCTTCATAGGCAACTGAGCTTGCTTTTGGTAGCAATAGTGTGCTATTGATAACATCAAAATGATCTCCTTCCAGTGCCGGCACTAGCCATCATACAAAAAACGGTTGTTGACTATTGTTGGGAACATTCCCTGTTTCCATGTATTATTCAGAGCACCCAGAAATAACTGTTTAAGTACTTTGTTAAGAGCGTTAAGAAGAGAGCTCTTCTAATGTCAGAGTCTGCAAGAAAAGATAGCCTGAGATTTTCTGTTTTATAATGATTAAGGCAATATCACAGGCTATAATTCAAGAAAATTAAGAATTTTCAATATTATATCATCACCATGGAAGAAACTATAACTGGAATTATCTATTAAATTCTTCTAAAATTTGCACTAAACACTATGGAAAAATTGAAACTGGGCTTATCTGACAAATTAAAAAAAAAACACATTCAACTCTTACGCAGAACACTAACTGCAATTTTTTTATTACAATACCTAAAACAAGTAGGTAATTTGGAAGATATTAAAGCATTCTTGGTCTGCTATACCTGAGGCAGAAGGTCCCTACATAACTTTAAAATTTTTTGACTTTTCAACTTCAACCTCATTGTAACCACCAACTGCTTGTGCACAACAGGAATTCAAAATATCTAACATCCTGTTAATACATTACTGAATAAAATAGAAACATGCACTTACTGAGAAAAGAAGATAGATAACCTAAGACTGTATCACATCACGTCAGCTTCCACTCTTTGAAAATATCTGAGCCAAGATCAACTTCACTATGCTCATGCTATACTACCTGTGATTCATCCACAAGAACAACCTGTAGTCCTAAAAGAAGCCTAAATACCATTGCAAGGTTGCATTCTTCTGACTTCTGGTGATCATACTTAACAGCAATAATTTTCAGTAGACAACAGGGATAAAACAGCTCTCCCAAGTATAAATACCTGAAAACACAGTGTAAACTACCATAAACTTCACTGATTCTAAGAGCTACATGGTATCCAGCCCCTGTGGCTGGGGTCTGTAATTTGATGTTTTCCTCAGAAGTCCAGCTCCTGAAGAAGTATGTCCTTACTGTGACACACTGGGAAATTTAGAGTCCTAATTTCTCCTTGTTTACATTGGTGAATTCAAGTGTTTAAATAAATACAGCAACACTCTTGTCATTCTAGTGTGGGAGAGGAGAAAAAAACCCACAAACTGTCAACATTTCTCCTTCTCTTCTGCTACTGCGGGTTACATTTTCAGAAGTGATCTCTCCCTGTGCATTCACACGAGCAGCTGAGTGAGGTTGCCAAGCGTGGGTCTTGGGAGAACTGCAGAAAAAGGACATAAAGAGACATCACAAATCCATGCTAGCAATGAAGGATGTGCCCAGAATACTTGGTCACCTGTGGGTGCAGCCCCCCTCAAGGGAAGTACTGAGACACTTGGAGTCACCAGAGCCAGCAGCTCCATTCTTCTGAGAGCATGTCCAGGCCAGGGAGAAATCACCATATGTGTGATCACTCTTATTGTTGCAGTCCTGGAGAAGTCAAACCAATGCAGGATGCCAGAAGAAATTGTCTCTCTGTTTCTCACAGCAGAAGGAGGAGGAATCTGGACAGTACATGCTGCAGAAAGATTATCTTTGCCAATGAAGGAAGGGAGAGAGAAGAGAAGAGAAGAGAAGAGAAG
>NW_010516552.1:0-4156 GCF_000687285.1 Phaethon lepturus
ATATTCTTTAGGTCTTAAAATGAAAAGAAACAGGAGCTGCAGCTATTGATACATTTAGGCGGAAAATGCAGTTCTCAGTTCCATGTATTGTTAATTTGTTGTTAACACTGGGAGTTCACCTTCCTCTGCCTTTGTTTTCCTTCTAAACATTATGTCTTTTGTTCAGGGATCATCTGCTATTCATATCTGTATAATGCATAACTCAAATATGACCTAATCTCAGTTGTATCCTAAGTGTGTATAGGTTAATTTATATAATGTACTTTATGTGGACAGACCCCATGAACTCCTATGAGAGTATAAACTGATTTATTTCAGTAAAACAATTATCTTCAGTTAAAGACAGTACAAAAGAATACATCCCCAAATTTAAGGTTAATTTATTTACTAATCAATAAAAAGGTAATTAGCTGTGTACAAGTGTCATATCAAAATGAGAAAAAAGACTAATTTTTTTTTAATCTTTAATTGAGGACTGTTGTTTTATTGAAACAACCCTATTTATCCACAATTCCACTTTGAAACCTCCAATGTAATCTGTCCCAATTTTATCTGTTGATCTGATGTTTAATGCATACCTTAAGCCTGTCATCACATCTTACTGATACGATATGCTATAATATATGTGTGGCTGGAAGTCAAAGAAAATCAAAGCCGAATTATTCAGTCCTTTTCTAATTCATTAGGGTGTGTTTTTTTCCTGTTATGTTTACTGGGAATGCTTGAGACAACTAAATATTTTGAGTATTGTGGCAAAAGAAGTCTTAAGTCAGAATATTAAAAGAAAAAGTGGACATACACCATATACAGATGTAGAAATGGAAGATTTTCCTTCAGGTAATTAAATAAACTTAATTCTTCAAGCTCACTGAATAGCAGGCCTTAGGGTTTCTGAAAACATTTTTTAATAGTTTTAAGCATGAAGCCACATGTTTGATCTTGATGATTCTTGATTTTGCAGGTCCCATATACCACACATGCTGCATGCAATACCAAATAAGAACAGGCTGAAGGTTATTTTTCCCTTTTTAAAAGAAGTGTAATCAAAATGACACAAGAGCCATGACATGTTACTGTTTCTTATGGACGCTCTGTTCAACACTTCAAGGTACATGTCATAGTTCCATCACATTCTCTGCATCCAGTTCTGAACTCAATATTGACCTCATTTGCATTGTTCTAACAAGAACAAACAAGAAACCATTTTGTAGTCCTAGTGGTGAGCCCTATATCCATGAAGAATGAGACAAATATGAAAAGTCATGATGCTACTCTGAGATTTGCGATGTTGTCCTGCTCATAATGCTGTATAAACCTAGTGCTCCATTATTAAGAAATAACTCTGAATATATTATACATTATGAGGAAATTATTAATGTCCTTCAGAGTCCCTGAATCTATACCTAATCTCTTGTACCTCCTCAGAAGGATAATTAAAAATAAAAGCTAATTGCCTCTACTAATATTTGTGAATTGTCTCAGTTAAATGAAAAATAAAATTAGTTTTACTTTAAAAAAAATTACATTGGGTTTCATATATGTAGAACACCTGCTGATGATACAGAAAATTTGCCAAATTTTGCCTTCCACTTGTGATTGTGGTTAAGACTACATCGTGGTAGAGCAGACACTGAACCACAGAGCATGGAGTGGCACTGCACGCAGCCATCCAGTATGCACAGACTAGAAATCAGGGAAGATATTTAGAAATGCTAACTGGTAGAAATCAAGGCACAGAGCTCTAGGTTGAAGAATGAGAAAGAAACAGAAAAAGCCTGATACTTTTAATGCTACTTGAAAGCTTCCATTATCATGTTTTGAACCAGGCTTAAGCAAAACTGGCTGCACATGACATTGCAATCAAAAGTTGAGAAGACCTATCACTGATGGAGGTTAATAATTCTTGAAGATAGCAATTATCTCTTGTAAGATCCTGTGAATCAAACTATGGCAAAGTTCTACTTCTGGTAGGATAAGTACAGAATAATGAGGACAAAATATGGCTTAGTGCAGTGTAATCACTCACTAGCAGTATAATTACGCACTAGCATAATCTTTTTTTTCTTTTTTTTAAGAGTCCAGGTGCATCATAAGAAACACTGTACTGAAAATATTGAATCACCCTTCATTATCAAAGAAGACCAAAAAAACTAAAGAGAATAATGCTCTTCAATTACACCATTAGGCTTTAGGTATACTTCTACAGTTAATTCCATTCAACTTTGCCAGAGAAAACAACATTTTTACATATGTCTAAAAAAGAAAACTATTTCCCTAGGAAGTACTTGCATGGTTAGATCATCCTTAACATAGTTCCTGTTGAAGCTTCAACTTCCTTAATGATTTAATCTGGCAGATTAAAAACAAATGTGCAAATTTACAATTACAAAGTAGACACACACCAAGTTCACTGGGTAGCTTGAAAATGTCATGTTTGTTTGTTTATTTATTTTTATTTATTTATAATGCATTGTTAACAGAAAATATCTTTCTACTGACACAAGAAAAGAAAAAACAAGACTACCAAATATTTAACCCTCTAATATATCTAACAGTATCTCAAATCTCAGAGTTCCTGTGTCTAGTAGAAACACAAAAGAACATAAACCTTTTACTAACAGCAGCTTCTTCTCCATAAAACTCATTTTGCCAACCACTTATCTTCCTGTGATTAGGTTGTCCATTGGTACCATGTGGTTTAATATAACTAAACTAGAAATTGATGTTGTAGCTAATAGTTTGTATCAAATTATAGCTGCAGTAAAACAATTAAGCCTTAAAAAGACATCTCCAATTTTTTCTAGTGTTTTCCAGTGATAAACTATATCATGAAGTTACTAAATCCTTCTTTACAGAAAACTCCCTAGTGTTGTAACTTTCTTACACCCAACAGATATTACCCCTATTAGCAGTAGATTTCTACTGGCTTTAGGGACAAATAAACTTGTCAAAAAGGCTTTTTATCTCTATATCACTAGGGCTTGAAATTATAAGGTGTTGAGTAGCTCTTCCTTTTGCTTCATACTCTGAGGACACTCTTCTATTGTTTCATTACTTGTGCTCTGCTGTCCCTTTGGCATTTTTAGAAATGCCTAGATGAGCTTAACCTGTAAAATGATAGCTACATGGGTTCAGACAGTAGAAAAGTTACATATATATTGAGTGATGAACCAATCTTTAATTTTAACTTGCTTTCCATTGGTGAGTGTGGTGGGTTAAGTGACAGGCCAGGGACCGTTTGTGGATGTTAGATTGCAGCTCGGCTGCCTTTAGAAGCCTTGCAATTAGTTGGGCGACTAGCGTTGAGTGCGTTGCAAACAGTCCCTGAGGAGGGAAAGAAGCAACCGTCTTACACTCAAATTAGACAAGGGAGAGATGAACCATATATGTCTTTTGCTGATCGTCTGAGAGACGCTTTGAATAAGGTGTATACCAATGAAGACGCAAAACTAGCAGTGTTGTTGAATTTAGCGGTAGAAAATGCCAATGTCGATTGTAAAAGAATTTTGTTAGCTTTGCCAAAAGCAGCAACGTTAGTACAAATGGTAGAAGCCTGCAACAGAGTAGGCTCTGCCACACATCAGGCAGAGACACTCGCAAGTGCCTTTGCAGCAGCAATTAAGCCATTTATAAATGGAAAAGGGGAGAAAAAATGTTTTAATTGTGGAAAAACAGGCCATTTTAGAGCTCAGCGCAAGGCCACAAGGAAAGACCTAGGCAGATTGAGACAGGTCATAAACCCTTCCAACAAGGACCCTTTCAGCAAGGAATAGGCCCAGCAGGAGCACCATGTGGTCGATGTCAAAAATTTGGTCATCAAGCCTCAGAATGTTGTTCAAAGTATCATCGGGATGGTATGAAATTGGGAAACGGGCGACCGAGCGCGAAGGCACCCCACACGACGACACAAATGGGGAAGCACCACCAGGCTGCTTGGCAAGCCTCAGCGCCCAAACCAGAGGGAGCGCCGGAATGGACGTGGAAACAACAGTAGAAGTGACCTTATGGGAGGTGTCGGTTTATGATGTCCCGACTAACGTGAATGGACCATTAGGATATGGATTGAGTGCTTTGTTATTAGGACGATCTTCAGCAACAAAGCAGGGACTTTTTGTTCTCCCCGAAACGTTAGTGGATACAGGAGCTGATGTGACCA
>NW_010516553.1:0-15582 GCF_000687285.1 Phaethon lepturus
GCACAGCCCCCCTCCAGCCGCGCTGCCCTCCCGCGCGGCCGCGGAGACGTCGTCCTTCCCGGGGGCCGGGCTGGGAGGCGAAGGTGAAGCAACACGCGTGGCTTGAGCGGCGGGGGGCGGAGCGGGGCATCATGCTGGTGTCACGCTAATAACGTTGGTATGTTTTGTACCACAAGCATTTAGCCTCCTGCTGATGTCATGGTGCTGATATAACACCCGCTGCTCTGCGGACCCACGGAGCTCCAACAGCCTTCGCTGCTGCATGCACAGCTCTATCCCTGGCATGCAAACCCTCTCACTTACTTACACCTGTCAGGGAAACAGGGAAACACCACAACTTACGTTTTCTGCACTACCCTCGGGTCATGCAGAATGTGAAGGGCCATGCATCAGTCGTAAAGCTGTCTTAAAAAAACCCATTCTGCCCAGGAAAAGGAATGCTGGTCCTTGGGCAGTATTGAACAAAGTGGCATACCCTGAATACCATTTACTAGTGCACTCTTGAGCGCTCTCTTTCGGAGATCACTCTTGTAACGGTGAACAAGCTGAGTTAGTGTGGCCACAGCTCTCTTCACAAGTCAAATGAGTTGTGCTCCCACTGAAATGTAAGTAAAAATATTGGAGGCTGTAGTAGGGACCGCAGGTGTGGGCATTCAGTCTCCTTGTTCATATATCACTGTAGAACAACGCCGCTGTGGTGTTACTAGCTTTGTCCTATACTCACAAGAGAAGTAAATGAGCTTTATTTGGATTTTCTATGGAAGAAACAGCAGTGCTGTTTTACTTGTGGCATTTGAATTAGCTTTTCAGAGCTTATTTGACTGCCTGCTGCTTTTGAGACAGGCAGTAGAGCCAATCTGATTTTGTATGTTGAGTATTTTACAGTAGTAAGAAATATGTAATTAGAAGGGAAAATATTTAAAATAGCTGTACGTCTTAATGTCAGTTCAGGTTGGCATTTGTGCATGTGGCCTCCCTTTTCTTTTTCTTAGTCATTAATCATTATTAGTGGGGATATGTCAGAATTTATAGTTAGATTCAGCTCTTACTGTGTTTGTCATTTCTTGATAAGTTTTGTGTTCTGGAGCTCTATGAAAAAAAAAATCAATCTGCTTTGGGTTTTGTTTTCATGGTGTAACAAAGCGACTGGTGGCAATAGATAATTGAATTTCCAGTCTTTTTTCCTCTGGGAGGTTGAAATAATGCATTGGATAATGCGTTAGTGATGATGCTTTATCTGCTATAGCCACCAGTGTGAAAAAACTGGACGAGGGTTTCACATCTGAAAATCTCTGATGCTGCATGAGATAATGTTGCTATGAACCAATCATCCATTTCTAACATGGACCTCCTTCGGGGTCAGCAGTTGAAGCTGTAAAAAAAGCCAACAACAGAACAAACCAGGTTAAAATAGACCAAGAAGGCTACAGGTTACAGGTAGCTTAATCAGGAAATCACACTGTGCAGACTTTTTTTCCCTTTTCCTACTGTTGGTGCCAAAGGAGCAGAACACCCTATACGGGCGAGAGAAATTCACTATCGTTGGGCAGATACTTCTGACAAAGCTCAAGGAACGTCACTTCTCAAACTTTCCTTTCTTGGTTATTTTAACTTGAAAAGACTGTAATCCTGGTATGAAACTTCTGAAAGCTGGACTGCAGCTAGGGAGGTCTGAACAATTATCAGGCATTTTTTTATTAAATTAAAGGCACACGCTCCCAGGTTGGCGTCCCCCTCGGTTGCACATCATATGCACAGTGTCCTAAAGCCTGTTCATCACACATGATAGTTCTGGCACCAAGGATGGCGACGTGAGTGAATCCACCAGATAGATTGTTAAGACCCGGCTTTGTAGCTAATACAAAGTCTTGGCAGCTGTCTGGGAAAAAAGTCACAGTGGGTAGGCTGTAAATGCAACTGTATTTTTACCTACTTCTCTGATTTTTTAGAAATGTGATTTCAAAACAAAGTATTTAGTAGAACTCAAGCTGACTTCATGGCTACGTCTTCTTTTCTTTCTCTCTGCGTGATATTCCGTCCATGGTTTACTAAATGGTGTAATTTTGATTTTTCTCCTCATCACAAATCTAATGGGTGAATGGTGATAAGTTTGTAGCTTCGGAGAGATTTTCTTGGCAGTTTCAGTCTATATTTCTGACAGGAAATCATTTTCTCCATTGAATTATGATTGCTGGGTTACATGAGTGCAGTCTAACCACCGCTCAACTGCTGTTTGTCTGCTGTCTTTCTGGTCTTATAAGAAGGCCAAACTGCCCCAACGCGAAACATAAAATTAGATGAAAGCTGCAGGAAGGGAATAACAACATCATTTTCTGTGATCTCTTGCGATTTTATTTTACCACTTCTTATCTGAAAAGCATCTTCAATCCCACTTGGAGTCAAGAATTAAATTTGTTTAGAGACAGTTCTTCCCATATATGGAAAACAAATGGAACTGGCTCCATTTGTGTGTTTTTTTTTAGTGGAAGATCACTGTGTTCTGCTACAGATGTTTGCAAATGAGCGAACTAGCAGAATATGTGGACCTCATCTTAGATCTACAGAAAATTGCCCCGTAATACGGCCCGTATCGTTTGGCTAAACCTCGTGTAGCCAACATCAAATGCGTAGTACTGACCTTTGAAGGGTATAAACCTTACATTTGGTGTTGTGTTCATCTACAAATTGCTGTGGGTCCTCCTGTCCTGCTTGCTCTTGCAAATGGATAAATTTAACTCTTAGCAATGGAGGCAAATCCAGTGTCTGGAGAGAAATAATTTAATGCCTAATATTGTTACAAATGAAATTTATAAAAGCGAGCAAGATCATTTCTTTTAATAACGGATAGCCATGCAGGCAGGCAGACAGAAAACCCCATCTGTTATTGCGGAGTTATGTCCACAGTTTTACTTCAGCACCCGGGGCCCTTCGCTGCGGCCCCGGGCATGGCTGCCGGCAGCGAGCAGGCAGCAATGCGGGTGCACGTCCTCTCTAGATGTAGGAGTTTGCAAAGCTGGTGAGACGGACAACTGAAGAGAAGCAAATGGACGAAATCGTGAACTGAAAATAGGAGAAGTCTCACCTAACCAGCTCCAAACACAAAGCAGGACTACCGCTTCTATCCTAACGTTCTTCCCGATAATGAAAATCTTCATGGTGCTCATGTGAGTAATGGCTGAGGCATGAGAGGGAAGAGGGGTTCAGCCCTGCTGCTGCCCAAGCCCAGGGAAGCTCTGTCACCGCCTTCTGTGGGCTCCTCGCCGCAGAAAGCTACAGCTGTCAACTTTGATGCTCTATTGAACTTGCTAACGTAATTGCAAAGATCATCTTGAAGTAATTTGATTTTTGTCTTCATAAAGTCACGCAAGTGTTGCCGATTTGTGTACTGGCTGTGTTTATTTTTGTTGCAAGTTCAGTTCTAGTCCATTTAATCAGTAGGCCAGAGGGTCATCTCCCCTCTCCCTGCGCCAAGCCACCAGTAATTCCCCCGTGCAAAGTACGGTCGGCTTCAACAGCGCGGAGCGAGCTGTGCCCTTCCTCAGCGGGCGCTGGAGGTGATGGGTGGGGGTCAGAGCCCCCGGGGGTCCCCCCCAGCCCCTCTGGGCACTGGTGACAGCGGCCAGAGCACAGCGTAAATCCCCGTTGCATGGTCCCTGCTGTCACCTGGGAGATGTAAGACCATGTTAATGCAAACAAATCTTGTTAATTCTCATGCAATGCATGCAGTTATAACCCTGTTAACAGCACAGTATTAATTAACTGAGTGGTGCTTGGATTAGCTACTTATTTAATTTCCCTAACATGTGTTCATAACCCATAGCAACACAGAACATGTGCTCCAGAAAAACTGCAAACGAGAACTGAAGCATGAGTCTTGTACATGTTGTTAAAGAAAGAAAATCTTCACCATGACGAGCCCAGTAGCGTCTAAGCCCGGTCCCTAATCGTTCTGAAGTCCTGCCCAGCGATGCAGCCTGCCTTTTCCCGGAGAATAGAAGAGGTCAGCAGGCGGAAGGAATTTAATACATGAAATCTGGAATACACCTCTAGCTCTTCCGGCTATCACGCTTCTTAAAGGCTGCCAGTCTCAGGTTTCTGTGTGAACGGAGAGGATGGATGGTATAAAGCGGGGTATAAGGAAAAGAAATGCACAGAAGGCTGAGTCAACATAGTAGTAAAGGTAATAAGCATCTTATTGATGCTTATAGATGCTAATAAGCATCTTATAACTAATTACTTCTGTTTCAAATACAAGCAATACGAGCCCTAGACATATTTGTTGTTCTTCTATTAGACTAGCCTTTGCTTGGGAACATTTACTTAACAAAGTAGGTTGCTTTTTATCAAATGAAAAAAGCTTTTGTAAAACACCATTCTGACCTCGAAATGATTATCATAAATGCTCTTGTGACACTGGAATTTTTCTGTAAGGATAAAAATTTTCATGGCAATGGGATGCAGTATGTTAATGTGGGTTTTACAAGCACTTGGAGTTTCCTAAAACCCACAAGAGACCATCAGGTTATTCACTCTGCTTTTCCCAGACTGTTTAGAGTAGTCTACACAGCACAGCCCAGAGAATGAGTTAAGTGCTCAGAATAATACGGTTGTAGTGGTGAGGTGCTCCACACAAGCTGGTTAGGGGAAACTGGGAAATTAAACTGCAGGTAGAGAGTAGAAAAACCCCAGTGCTGCCCTCCGCAAGACTTTGTTGGTTTGCTCAGGTGGATGCAGCAGCAAAGTGCCCCACGGTGCAGAGAAGATGAAGCTCCCCCAGCCCTGTGGAGCTGGTTTGAGGGAAGGATTCCTGGTAGCCTAAGAGGAGATTATTTGTACTGCATCAAAAGGCATTCCTGACCTCTCTGGTTTTTGGAGTTCCGCTATTAAGCAGGGGTAGGAAGGCAAGAGAGGAGAGGAGCTATTTCTGACCTGTGCGGACGACTGGCTAAATCCCTAACACCCGACATTAATCTAAGTGTGGGTCTGCAGGAGCCTGGAGTAGCCTGTGGGTGGTGTGGGCAACCCCGTTCTTCTTATGTTATGTTCCTATTAGGAAGAAGGGAGTAAAGGGGAGCGGTAAAGGCGTGCCGGGGCTGCGAGGGGGAGGATGCGAGGGGGGCATCCGCGGGGCCCTGTGCCGAAAGGCTCTCCTCAGTCTTGAAAGCAAACCCGCAACGCCACCCCGGCTGAGGGTGCGTGTCTGCCTGTCTGTCTACATTTCATTTCAGACTATGTATCATCTGGAAGGCTGGACAGTCACCACCAAGAGATTATTTTTACCCATGTGTTAGTACCCAAAATCATCAGCGAAGACACCTCTCGGCTGCTTCCTAACTCCCATGCCAATGGGTGAGCAACCGGCTTAGCGTGGTAAGTAGGTGGTGAGATCAAATATGCAGAGTCCATCACGTCATCTTAAATGATGTCTATGAGCAAGTGCCAGAGCTTGCAGTATAAATGCAAAGACTTTGAGGAGTGCTGCTGAAATGTTTGCTCATGGACAATGACTTGGTAGAAAGCAAAATATAGTAAAAGATGAACCTCTCAATTTAATCGAAATTCTTTCTTAAGCGGTTGTCCTCAGGAAGTCCCAGTTTCTGAGTTGAATCGGAGCCTTGTGTTGCGACAGTGACTACTCGTTCTCTGTGGAAATTTTACTTCAGTGCTTATACATTTAGTGGCATTCTGAGTGCATTGAGTAAACTGTAAAACGAGTACCTTTAAATAAGTAATAAAAATCAGAGATAACAAACGACTTTTCTGAACTGGGGTGTGTTCACCAAACACCTTGTTGGTGCATTTCTGATTTCTTGCCACTGGTTGACTTGCATCCTTCAATATGACTTCAATAGTTCAGAAATACTACTCTTGTTTTTTTTTTTAATTTTTAAAAATTTATTTTAGAAAACAGCTGTGTGATTTGGGATTGGCTTTAGGACTCAGTAGGATGCTGTTGCAAACCATGTCAATACCGAGAGCTTGATCCTGCGGTTGGCACAGGCGCTCGAGTTAGCAGCGTTACACGGGAAGAGAGAGAAATCTGGTCTTTCTCAAAAGGTAGTTACCTACGCACTATGTGGATGTTGTTAAATTTTTCTGTGCTGCTACAGATCAGGTTTAAAAGAAAACCTTTACACACTTTTTTTTTTTAATCACTGAATTCGAACAAGATGCAATCTACGCACCAAGTAGCGTGAATAGTACCCTGCCTACTCATATATGCTTTTAAAAAGCACAAAGGCTCGTACCAATCGGATAAGAATTATTTTATGCACAATGCCTTTTCAGTCTGACTTCTGTTATAGAGAGGTATTTGAACTCGCAGGGTACTAAGAGAAAACACATGGTCAGCTGAAACATGAGAGAGCCTTTCAAGCAGCGTGTCTTTCAAGTCCGCAGCCATTCCCCATTGGTCTGGGAGCCGTCAGCTCGCAGGCGAGGGCGAGGCCTCCGCGGTCGTCTGGAAAGCCACCAAAGCCCGGGCGCGCCGGGGCGCGGGTGGGCTACCGGCAGGCAGAGCCCTTCCGAGTCAGGGGTAAATCAGCGCTTAAGGTAGTGGTGGACGTCCAAAGGTGCCATCTTTGTGAAGGGGTGGACTGGATCGCGGCAGGTCTCGATGGCGTTTTAGTGTCCTGGCTGAATTCCAGCTTAATTAAGGTGGAACGGGACGAGCTGTCGGCTCTGTGTGTCCGCTACCTACCTTCTGCTTTCACCGGTGGAAATAGCCAGTGAAGGAAACGTGTTTTCTTTCCCCGTGTAGAAGCCTCAGTTTAGGGTGGAGGTGCTTTTCTTTGACTTCACAGGAGGCTTTGATGACAAGCCAAGCTTTAAAAAAAAAGGAGATGCTGTTTTCCTACTGTATTCTATGTCTTAGATCTGATGAGAAAAAATGATTTTCTTAAATTGTATGGGATGTTTGTGGGATCTGATCCCTGGGTAATAGCATGTGGTTTTAGGGCTCTGTGTGTCTCATTAGTTTTACATGACCTCTTGCTCCTTCCTGATACTGCATCCCCCAAATGTTTCATCCTTCTCCCACTTGCATTCCTATGCCTTGTGCTGTCACCACCCCCCCCCTCCGTTTGCAAGAACATCTTCCCATTTTTGCAGTAAACAGACACCCACTTTTTCTGTCTTCAGGAAGTGTCTTTATAACATATCCTTCCTTTAAGACTTTGGTTGGTAAGGTACTTGGATCTGTACAAATTTGATGCTAGACTTTCAAGAATCTGGTCGATATCTGTTATGCACTACTCTGTCAGCACACTTAAAGACCTAAAAAAATTTTATTGATGGAGGGCTTTAACACAATTCGGTAACAGTGCCTACACAATAAAGAGCAGAGCATGTTATAACATATTTGGGACGCGATGTCCCCGTCACAGTGTGTGACTTTTCATGGTGTGGTCAATCTATACTTTCCTTGGGGAAGGAAATAAATGTGAGCTATGTACTGTACAGAGCTGAGAATTTTGCTGGTACTGGATAAATTGCAAAACAATATAACTGCTTCTCCAGCGCCAATGATCAGAGCCATCCCTAATTATGCTAGCGCCTTGGGCGAAGAATTTTTATAGCGTTGCTACTCTAGCTTGAAAGACCACACGATCCGCATCCTAATGCAGCCACAGCTACTGCCCGGCTAACATCAAGAGCCTCTGCTTAGGTGGCATCACGGTGTCAGCACACCTCATTCAAGGCTGCTGAAGTCACTTGTAGGTAAAGAGGGTTCTGTCGAGGGTGGAGAGATGTATTAGCCTTAATTTTGAAGTGATTACATCTAAGCATGAGAAATCTTTTTGTTTCCACTTCACTTAGCAAAATGCAATCAATTCCATATTTTCTGTGAAACAATACTCTAGATGACATCACAAAACCAGCCTAATGCCTGCAGTCCTGGGCAGATTTGGTTGGAGACAGATTTTCCATGTAGCCATTTTGTACAGCCTCAGGACACAACCAAAAATCCCAGCTCTTTTGAAGGCAGAGAATAAATAACTTTAAGTTTCTCCCATTGAATTTTGACATGTTTCTTTTATTGCAAAACTTGGATTTTTCATGCCCTTATTTGAATTGTACATTAAAATCTGTTACTTGCCAGCATCCCACCCACATATAGTACTACGTCTCATGGAAGTCATCACTTAGTTGGAAATGTGTGCACCATATGCATACTCTCAACTCCAAAAGTAGCACCCAAGGGTTTTTTAAACTCAGCCCATAATCTACAGACACTGTAAGAAAAATATAAAAGATAAAAGAGGATATTTTAAGATGCTATAAAATCTTTTAGAAACTATTTTAAACCTCTCTCTGTTATGAGGAATCTGAGGAACAGTTATTTTTCTCCTCAAACAGGAGAAAAGATAGGAGACTGTCCAAAAACTTTTGCAGGCATTTTTATTGCGTTGCAGGAATAGGAAATAGGAGGCTTGGAGGGAGCAGAGGCGGGTGTTGTTTGTTTTCCTGGCTAGAGATATCTAAAAGTTTGGAATCCTTATGAATAAATATGCATTGACATATTCCTGGTTGGACGATATTAAAATAACAGGCCGTGTGGAAGCGCTCCTAACTGCACATCAATATTGTAACTGTGCCATTTAAAAGAATGCTGCACGTAATGCTGCCGCTGATACCTTTGCAGGAGCTGCAGATATTCTTGCTTAACAGAGAAGCATTTCCTAGTTGTACATAGCATTTCTGCAAATCAGTCACCTGCCTCGGGAGCCACCGTAGCCTGCTGTTCTTTAACAGGGAGGAAGGGAAGCTGTCCTGGGAAAATGACTTTCCCTTTCTGACACGGAGCATTAGATAGGAGTTTGTTATTCTTTTGAAAATGACTTAAATACTACAAAGAGGAGTAAGGTAAAGAGGACTTTTATAAAAGGACTTCAGAAGCAAGAAGAGGCAACATGGGTATCAAATATCTGCACTGTGGGTAGTTCTGGTTGGGTAACATTTTGCATCCTGTTGGCTCAGATCTGTATGACTACGCGCGGTAAAAGGCGAGAGAAAGTCAGGCAAGCGGCGTGGAACAACGTTCACATTATTTTGATAGCTGGGTGTGCATCTTTTGTTTGAAGCGAGAGATCAAACCCTAATGCTATCACCGTACCAACCTGTTCCACCCCTTTAATTTGCATTGCCACTTAAAAAAAATCACAAAACAAATGCACAACAACAAACCAGGAGAAACGCACTCCAGGAGCTGGGAGGAGCTGTGTCAGTGCTAAGAAAATATTCAGCACATTTTGGTAACTAATGGCCTCAGTAGTAACTGGTGCCAACCATGCCGGTGACGTGGGCTCAGCTTACTGCTCGTGCTCTGGAGAGCTGCTTGGTCTTTACTGAAGCTGTTTTTCTCTCCTCATTTTAGCTCTCACAGTCACTGTATTTATGTGTTTTTGCTGTTCCAGGCAATAGCTCATTATTTAATCAGGAAACCTTTTTTTCCCATTTTTTGGTTGTTTTTGTTTTGTTTATTTGTTTAAGGGCATACTCACATGTGTCATTCATCAACTTGAAACCGAGGGGGGGAGGTTTCTTCTCCTTTTTTTCAAGTGTCATAAACGAGTTTGGTGACTCTCTAGCAGCCCCGCTGGTGACAGTCACCTGCACACTCATTAACTTTGTCAGTTTTAAAGTAAGACTTTCCAGGTAGTTGTTAATTAAATCACTCAAATGACCGGGCCTTGTCTGAAACTTATTTCTACAAAAAGCACATCTCACAGACAGCTATTACAATTAAATTATTACATATATTAAAATATAGCTAAATGAGCTTAAAAACTCGGAACAGATGTAAGTGCAGACGTTCAGATCCTAGACGAAGGGTTTGGAAGAGTCTGTTCTTACAAGAAGATTGCTCCGTAGCTGCTTGCTACAGCTCTTACGCGTCTTCTCCTGCCGCACCGATACGCGTTACTGGACATGGTACAGGGAAGAAATCATGTCTGGATGGGCAGGGATCCCTGCGTTCCCAAAACTACTGTAATACACGTCTTGGTTTGAATTCCTGCGGCTCGTGCAAGGTGGAGAGCCGGTGGGAGGATGGCAGCCTGGAGCCGGTGCCTGGCTCAGCCGCTCCTGCTGCCGCTGTGCCCAGGGCAGGGCCACTCTCTGCAGCCCCTCTGCCACGCTGGCACAGCGCTGGCCGGGCTCAGGGACACCGGGGAGGGGACGCGTCCCTTTCCCTTTGCTGTTTCCCCTCTGCGAAGGTCAGTGGAGCTTGAGCGATGCTTTGGTGTCTCCAGAGATCCCAAGGATCCCAAAGCAGTGGATGAAGCTTCTCCACTGACTGCTTAAACTACCTCCTAAGCAACTTCATGCCAGAGGAGCATCACAAAATACCATCCTAATACCCCGCAGGAGCTGGTAAATGACTCTGAAGTTAAAAAAATCCACAGTGGATTTTTCTTATTAAACAGATGGATGTTTTTTAGGAACTCTTTGTTGGAATGCTGATTTTTTTACTATATTTTCTTACTATAGGAGTTACTGGTTGCTCCACTTACTGCCCTTATGTTTAGTAACATCACAAGAGTTTCGTGGGTAGTGTCCGTTTTGTTCCTGAAACTGTATCTGGCTTGCGTTCGGAAAGGCAGACAGGAACCAGCAGTTCCCTGGCCTAGTGCTGGCTTTAGCGTGTCATTGAAACAGCGCTTGTGATTTTCCAACTCAAATTAAAATTAAGCCGAATTCTGAGGCTTTCGCGTGAGGAAGAGCGCGCAGCGTGCAGCGGTGGCCGCTGTGCTCCCGGGAGCCCTCAGCCCTGCGCGGCTCTCGCAGGCGTTTTCTCAGAATTGCTGACACCCAGGTCCCTGATTCTGCTGATTAAAGAGAGACTTATAAGTAGCAGGATGACAGATTATAGAGGCTCATTTAACTATACACTATGAACACTATACATTACAAAAATTAGGATAGGTCTTTCTTATGCAAACAACTTACAAACCTGTATATTTTAGTCTCCCTTTAAGTTGTTTTTCTTGTTGAGAAGGTAAATCACTGAAGTATGATTTGCACTCAGTTTATGTAGTTTGCTTAAGCATTTTCAAATTGAAATGTACTTGAGCTTCTAAGCAATATGTAGAGGCTTCCTTGCCTTGATGTTATTACCAGCTGTCCACATTTTATGGGCATTTCGCTCTATCTCACTAGTAGAAATCCTGAGGGTGCTCTCTGTGGAATTTTGTGTATTGACTCAAATGTTTTGATTTTCTTTTTTATGGCGAACTTTACATTAATTTGTATAATTGACGTGGTCTTGGACTGCATAAACATTTGATGGTGGCCAGAGAAATTTGTGAAGTGGGGAGCCTACTCATCTTTCTGCTAACTGCCGTGATGTGACCCGTAAGTCACTGCAGCTCTTGCAGGGCTACGGGCTCGGTGACAGGCGAGCTGCGCCTGGCTTGGAAGAACCAAGTCAATGCAGGTGCACAAACGGTGTAGACGTGGGTGTCTCTGCTCGTAACTGCTTTGGGCGTCTGGATTGGTTGTTTTAGCAGCTCTAACCTATGCCAAGTGTCCCCAGGGACTCCTCTGGGGACTGTTTCAGCAGGTGGGAACCCCTTTACACAAGGAGATGCCCTTTTTCTTGGAACAACACAAGCGCAGGGGCCCAACAGTGTTGTATCAGGACATCTGGTACCAACACAGCACACCACTGGGTATAGAGTCTCCTTAAGCCCTGACGCAGAAAGGTAAATCACGGCTTTTTGCTCAGTGCTGAACACACCCCACGTTCTGAGCAGCAGAATAAATATATTGCAACAACGCCACGGGCACAGGAGCTGTGCTTTGTCCAAGTCTGTACCATGGCTATCGTGCTGTGGGCTCCGCGTAGGCTGGTGCCTTGTTCTTTCGTAGACATGGAACATCAGGGAATTAATTGGAAGCAAGTTTGGTTCTTTGTTATTTCTGTGAGAAAAATAGCATGGTCACAGATGAGTGAAAGATCTGATGTCTGTTAAAGCTCCTGTTGAGAAATAGCGTATTACAGCTGACTTAATTCGAGTATAGGAATTTGGAGGAAATATACACGGAAATACATATAATATATCAAATTATGTACGCCATCCATGGGGAAAATTCCTTGAGCACCGAAGTCTATATACTTACTGCATTGCTTTCTTTTAAGAAAAAAACATTACATTTTCCTTGTAACACACGGTGCTGTATTTGGATCTCTTGTGTTCTTTTTGGCATAGCCCGATCTGCGCGCTCTTTTTTTCCAGCAGAGAATTAGTCTGATTAAGAAGAGGGGTTCATACCCTTGCATGTTCCTCTTCCATTGGAACTGAATTATATTTTTAACACTTTATTTATTCCTACCTTATTTACATAATTGGAATTTTTCAGTAATATTTTTATTGCAGAAAGAAAGTGAGAAATTGAGTGTTTTGGCCAAATTAGCCTACTTCATGTTAGTTTGGCTAGCATGTTAATTTTCTCAGTTTGATCTGAAATAGCAATTACATCATGATGAAAGTCAAGCCCAGGTTTTGTCTACGCATTACTTGTGTTTATTAGTGAGTTTGGTGTATGGGGGTTAAATATTATTTTCACTTGATTTATTATTATTATTTATGGCACAGCTCTTTTTGACTGTGTATGTATGTATGTATATGCATATAAACACACACATATGTTATGTTATATAAAAGATGGCAGTGTGTGGTAGTAAATACGTTTCTTGGCATGAACTTGGAATGTCAGCAATACTCATGAGTAGCAAATTTAATTCTTGCCAAGCTAACCTAAGAAGATATGCAAATATTTAACGTTAAATATAGTTGTTTTATAGGCTGCAGTCTGCACACATGTTCTCTTTATACTGCTTTTGTTGTGAGAGAGATAACTTTTTCTTCAAATTAAAAAGCTGAATTAAAATTCTGTGTACCCAGGGGAAGCTGCCATCCAGTGACTGGTCTTTCTCCTGAAGAAATCCTTCCCGTTAGTGATGGGAATTAGCTCAGCTGAGGACAAAGGAAAATAGGGACAGAGTTTCTCCGCTGCTTCCTTGGGTCATATCAAAGTCCAAGCCTGTAAATACTTATGTATGTATTTAATCTTGGTACTTTGAGTACTCTTAATGATTCAAATAAGATTCCTCATGGCAGAGTAGTTAGTCATGGGAAAAAACGTTTGCAGGTTTGGGTCCCAAGGCTGTTTTTCCTCTTCAGCTGCACCATTTCAACTTTTTTGTGTTCTCTTATAGCCGTCATGTGTGGGAGTAGTATGTAATGGTCAGGTTATACAATGTCTTACAAAGCAATAGCAAAATATTTTTGTATGTAGAAGAAGTGATTATTTTCCTTCTGGTTGTCTAGTTTTGATCTAAATGTTCCTTTGAATTCAACTGCTTTAAAATATTGATGAAATATATGGGAGAATGGTGGAAATCCTGAATGAAAATTGCATGATGGGGACGCTCGTTGGAGGAGAGTGAAATACTGCATGTTATCATGATGAAGTGGCTGGTTTAATTCTTTATTTTTAAACTCTCATTTAACTCTACTGCGCTGTCATATATTCTTTAGGAAAAAATGTTAATGCTGATTTAATATGCATGTAGTAATCAGAATCTTGCAAGCCATTTGTGATGTTTGGGTTGATAGGACCCAGCTGTTCGATGGCATTTATAGGTATGCTTAATGCAAATATTTAATCCTGGTTCATCTAAAGATGGTCTATTAAAAACCAAAATGAAGCATGGTGGATCAAATAGTAAAAAATTTCCTCCCTTAAATGTATCAGATAATGTACTCTTAATTTAGATACTTGTATTTCAAAATGTGTTTTTTTTTTTTTAAATTTAAGTGGCACTCTAAGGGAAACATAGTGCTTATATTCTCCTTGCACTGCAAGTGGTTTTGTGTGTCATTGTGGTAGGTAGCACAGTGCTAGAGCACATCATGGACTGCCATTTCGAACCAGCTTCTAAGTGCTTTCCAATATCTCTTGGAGATGAAGGGGAAAATGGGGATTCTGTGATTTTCATCTTGATTAACAGGACTGTATTTGTGTAGAATTTATGAAAAGCTTCAGTTTAATATTGACTTTGTTTCATCAGCTATTTATTTGGAGAATTGCTGAGAAATGTTGCACATGCCTTTTGGGTTATTTTAAATGGACAGATTTGCTTTAAAAGAGGTTTTAATCTTTATCACATCTGTGGTGGATTTACTACACTTCCTGTAAAACGTTTTCTAAGGTAATGAATATAACATTAACAAAGCCTACTTTTTATGTGTCAGTCAACATTACTTGATTTTTTCCCCTCTTATTCCATTAGCATTTTTTCTGCTTTTTCCTAAGAAGATATTTCTACTTGAATGCATTTTAAAGGGTAAACTAGATGAGAAATACTTTAAAGTGAACCATCAAAGGTACTTGGATAGTAATATAAACTACAATATCTGTTAAATTTTGATTCAAGCATACATTTAAGTTTCTAGAGACGTTTTTAAAATCAAGGAAAAGAAAAATGGGTATATGCGTTATTACCTGTAGTTTAGAATAGCCTTGTGCTTTGTATTCCGCCTGTGTTTGTATCTTTTCCAAGAATATATTAGTCATTTCTGTATCTCTATTTTATAAATGCAAGTAAGAAGAATAATACATAAGTAAATAATTTTACATGGCACATGCTGTCTTGAATATTCTTGTCATCCATCTGGATAGTTTTTAAGGGACAGTGCAGAAAGTATATTCTCTATATGCAGCTCTTCATACTAGAGTGAAATATTTCTCTCTTGCACTTGTCCAGAGTTGTGGTTTCTGCCATTACTTTCCCATCTGGAAATTCAATACACCTTCCCATGGGCTGCCTCTTCCCCCACTGAGCAGCCCTGAAAGGTGCTGGTGGGGGGAACTGGATGTTTTCCTGTTGCTGCAGAATGGCATGCTGTGATTTAAATAGTCCATCCTTGAAACTTGGACCTTTTGTTTGTGGTAATAGATTATTCCTAAATGAACCTTAATGAGAGAGCCGGCAGGTCGTTAACAGCAGCAAAGGCAATCTTTCTGAGCATATGCCAGAGCCATAAGACTTAGGAAAGTAAAATATAATGAGGTTTTTCATCTTATCTGCAAGGTGAAAATGATAGGAATAGAAATGAATGAATTTGAAGACCTGATGGACGACTGTTCATTTATTTGGTAACTGTTACAGCTTGTGCCACTTGCCGGTGGGGCACTCATTTTTCCTGGACATTTAAGCAGCAGCTGTTTCATCTCGACCCATAAGCCTGAGCTCAGATTTAGCTGTTGCTGCTAAGCCTGGTACCTCCCCCAGTCCCAGTGCGTAACCAGCGCCGCGAATGCAGTTCCGCTCGCGGTTCACCTTTGAACGTTTGCCGACAAACTCTTCTTCTGCTGGTTTTTTTCCCTCGCGTCAAGCGCAGCCATCACCCGCGGTTACCTCTGTTAAGGCTGGAAAACGTCACCCTGAGAGAGAGAAGAACCCCCCTGCCTTCAGCAGGGCTTGCGGTGTCTGCCCGGGCTCAGGGTTAGGCTTGCCCGAGCGCAGCAGGCGGGGGCGAAGCAGGGGCTCTGCCCGGGCTGCCGGGGCTGGGG
>NW_010516554.1:0-1802 GCF_000687285.1 Phaethon lepturus
ATAATTTATAAGTAAATAAATAAATATACATATATCAGTGGGTACGCAATCAAAATTTTGGAGACCACTGCTCTAAGAAAGAATTCTAGCTGGATGGCAGAGTACTATGCAGACTATCATACAGCTGATTTTGCCTTTACTTATTTCAATTTTAAACCAATGAGGCCCTAATTGGATTATTTCTAATTTATTCCAGTATGAGATCATTGTCCTGCCATTTGTAATTGGAAAAGAGGGGGCTTAATGCAAATGGAAACACTATCATAGCTGCAGGTTTGCAGCTGCTGAGTCATGTATAGAAATGTCTTAGATCTCTGCAGCATTCTGCAAGCTTGGTTTTCATCACCTTGTAATCTAGGAGAAAGTGCATTGAATTATACTGGAGTAAATCTGATGCGTGGGAAAGAAGCAAATGCTCAATCACTGTTACGCTATCTGTGGATGAAAGCCTCTAGAGAGGCTCTTTTGACAGAGGCTGTGCTCCTAGGAATTAATTTTTGGGACTGAGAATTTATAGGACAAGCTATGGGCTGCAGCTTGATTTTTTGAAAAATACATGTCCAGGTAGAGTTAGTATCTAGTGCACAGATAAAGAGCCATGACCACATACCTGCATTTAGGGAATATTATCTGCTTGGTCCAATTAAGGAACCTGTTGTGAAAGAAGACGATCCAGCCTGCAGGTATCCAAAGCTTCTGGTATCTCACACAACTCATGGTTTGCCAGTCTAAAATCCTGAATGTGGAGACAAGTGCTCACCCTTGGCCTTTGCAACCAAGCTGTTACTGTGACAAATTCAGAGACAGATGTTGAATTTACCAAATACGCAACCAAATCTGAGGCTGCAAGGAAGGAATCATATAATCGTTAAATAACTCGAGTTGGAAGGGACTCATAAGGATCATCAAGTCCAATCTGTCTAGCCTGTATTATTCCAGCATTTTTAGGAAAACTCTCTCCTGGTGCAAAAATGCAATTGACTGTTTAATTCAGAGCCTGAAAAGAGACCTCCAATGTCAGTCCAGTAACTAACAGTCTGGCCTTGAAAGATGTTAAAATGCTTGACAGTCAAATAAACTTCCATGAAGATGTGGGAGATCTATGGCTATCGAGAAGACAGTCATTACCATGGCTACCATGGAGAGCAATTATCTGTTATAACTACTGATTTTTTCAGCTTGAAAAATGTTACATCTCTGCCTGTTTTGCCATTAAGCTAGAACTTGTAAGGGTTAGAATTTAAAGGAATTGGACTTCCATGACAGTTAGAACTCCAGTCTTCAGTAAACTTTACCAGACACCAAGATTAAAGAATGTGACATTGGAGGAAAAAACGTCAATCCCAAATACAGCAGGCAAACTGAGTTGCTATAAAGGTAAGAACTATTACAGAGAGAATATTTGTTAAAGGCTGATTAAAATGACATTAAGCATTGCAGCAAAAAATGGCAGATACCCAACATCAAGAATGTAGCCCTAAAAGTGGTGATCCCACAAATGAAGACTGATGGGTGCAGAGTTAGAGCCATCATACAGCAGAGCAGATATACCAGTACTGTCTTATAGAACAGTTTGCAGTTATTTTCATGGTGTGGATGTATGCATTTCTATACTGCCTGTATCTTAAAGGAATGACATGCATCCAGTTTCTTGCATCTGATGATATCACGCTCATTTGCATCTCATTAAGATGGGACATGCTTGATTAGATTAAAAAGATGCAACTATTATTGTGGTACAGAGTAACCAAGAAACAATTTCCTTTCAACAGCAAGTCACAGAATCACAGAATCACAGAATC
>NW_010516555.1:0-2989 GCF_000687285.1 Phaethon lepturus
CGAGGGCAGCCCACCACAGTGCTTTAAATAACTATGTTTTCTTCTGTGGTGTTTATCATCCCAAAATATTTATAGAGAGCAATACATATCCTGTTGGCCTTCATTACGCTAGGCCAAACAAACTAAGTTGGTTTTGTCCTCTCTGGCACGCTGGGCATGTGCAAGGCAGTAGTGCCTTCTCTTCTTCAGCTCATTAGCAAGAACAGGTTCTTTTCCAAAACACTCAAAACACACACTCATCTTTTTTTCAGGTTTTTCTTCCTTGATATGAATATGCATAAGAAAATATGTAGTGCCCTCAGTCATTACTAGGACTCCTTTTGCCTTTTTCTCTAAGCAATTAGGGTTTTTTTGGACAGTTATAAAACTGTTACCAATATCACTAATGCTGCTTCCCTGCTTGGTAAAGATACAATAAAGCATTCACAGAAAGCCCAGGCAGCATAGCTCAAAGTCTAGTACATATTTTCTCTTTGCTGTGTGTAAGAGTGATCTTCGAATCTTACATGTCTAATAACAATATATTCAAAATCCGAATGAAGACGTAGGTCAGTTCAACCTTGTGTCGAATTGTGTCCTGGTTTCTGCTGGGATGGAGTTAATTTTCTTTGGAGTAGCTGGTATACTGCTGTTTTGTGGCAAAAAATAATATTGATCACACGCTGATGGTTTCAGTTGTTGCTGAGCAGTCAAGGGCTGCCCAGCTCCTCACCCCACCCCACGGGCGAGCAGGCTGGGGGTGCCCGGGGAGCTGAGGGGGGCACAGCCAGGACAGCTGACCCAGCCTGGCCAGAGGGGTATGCCGGACCATACGGCGTCAGGACCAGTACATGAACTGGGGGATCTGGCCAGGGAGGCACTGCGGCTTGGAAACTGGCTGGGCATTGGTCAGCAGGTGGTGAGCAAATGTGTTATATATCCCTTGTTTTGTATATTCTTTTATCATTATTATTATCTTTATTATTATTCTCTTTTTTCTCTCATAATAAACTGTCTTTATCTCAATCCACAAGTTCTACCTTTTTTTTTTTGTGATTCTCTCCCCCATCCCGCTATGGGGAGGGTTGGGGGTGTGCGTGAACAGCTGTGTGGTTGTTCTAGCTAGCTGCTGTTAAACCACAACAAACTGGGAAACAACTCTTACTGTGTTGGGTGCCCTACACAGCAGGTCTGAATTTTATTTGTTTATCCAGCAAGAGTCAGCTGAGAGATTATGAGCCACACCTGGATGTCAGACCAAACCAAAAAGTGAAGTCTTTCAGCTCGTCAAACCCAAAGAAAATTAACCCTTTATGTTGCTGCCTAGGAAATCAGTTCCATGTTCTTGGAATAAACCACCTTTTTCCACATCATAGAATCATAGAATCATTTAGGTTGGAAAAGACCGTTAAGATCATCAAGACCCACTGCTAACCTAACACTGCCAAGTCCACCACTAAGCCATGTCCCTAAGTGCCACATCTACATGTCTTTTAAATACTTCCAGGGAATCATCCTGGAATCCTGGAATCCTGGAATCATCAGACTCCACCACTTCCCTGGGCAGCCTGTGCCAATGCTTGATCACTCTCTTGGTGAAGAGGTGTTTTCCTAATATCCAATCTAAACCTCCCCTGGAGCAACTTGAGGCCATTTCCTCTCGTCCTATCACTGGTTACTTGGGAGAAGAGGCCAACACCCACCTCACCACAACCCCCTTTCAGGTAGTTGCAGAGAGCGATGAGGGCTCCCCTCAGCCTCCTCTTCTCCAGACTGAACACCCCCAGTTCCCTCAGCCGCTCCTCATCAGACTTGTGCTCCAGACCCCTCACCAGCGCCGTTGCCCTTCTCTGGACACGCTCCAGCACCTCAACGTCCTTCTTGTAGTGAGGGGCCCAACACTGAACACAGGATTCGAGGTGTGGCCTCACCAGAGCCGAGTACAGGGGCACGATCCCTGCCCTACTCCTGCTGGCCACACTAGTGCTGGTACAGGCCAGGACGCTGTTGGCCTTCTTGGCCACCTGGGCACACTGCCGGCTCATGTCAGCCGGCTGTCACCCAGCACCCCCAGGTCCTTTTCTGCTGGGCAGCTCTCCAGCCAGTCCAAACCATTAAAGTTCAAACATTTATTCTGAAACAATAGAGACCACAGAAAGGAATAAAAACTTTCCATGTAGTCAAATCAATGGAGAAAGAAATAGCATGTTTGATTTAAAGGTTCCTACCTGTTCTTGCTGTCAAATGTTCCCTTCTCATCTGTTAGACGGAAATACAGTTCTTGTAATACATCAAAGGTCTTGGGCGGGGGGTGGCATCCACTTAGCTGAAAAAATCCTGAAGTCTCTTTTGTTATATACAATTTTACACAGTCATAAAATGTACAAAAAAATGTACAACAAAATGTAGGTGAACATGCAGATCTCCACCAGGCTCCTTAATTTTCCTACCGTGTGGAAAATAAGATTGACAGAGATCATAAATTCATAAATAAAGCTTAGCTTTCTGTGGTATGAAACATTCATGCCGTATGGAACAAAAAGTAAGTTATCATACTAAATTCAGAGTATTCTGTTTGTAGACATGAAGCATTCTGCTACCTAAAACAGTATGGTAAAATGGGAATAAATAAATGCTGATATAAAAACATACACTTATACAATTTCAGGAACTACAGATTTTAAAACATAAGTATGTTTTATAACATTGTTCTTAAATGAAAACACACAACAGAGTCATAGGCTCACTGGAAATGGTTTTACAATATATTGACAAAAGCAGGAGTAGCAAATAGGTTGAGAAGGTTACAGAACTGTCAGAAGCAAACGAATTGGCTTAAAATTCAAGAAAAAAGATTAGTTGTTGAATACTGAGCATTTGCTTTAACGGTACACAGTGTATTTTTCTATCATCTTTAATCATAATTTTTGTTCATCTTTGAAAATTAAGTGTTAGTTTAGTCCTTAATCCAGCGAAGAACTTAATACCCTCAGACTAATGTCATGCTTAG
>NW_010516555.1:3020-3955 GCF_000687285.1 Phaethon lepturus
CAGGATCAGGACTTCACTTATTTTATAAAAGCATACATCTATAATTTTATAATTTAAGCTGTGTTTTGGCATGAGGCACTTATTTTCCCCTTTTCATAAATTTCCAGGCAATGAATTTTACAGATTGGTTCGTTTGCATATCACATAATATATATTATTGTGTAATAATTTAATTACATAATTGGCATTTACACATTACTTTGTTTTGTAATCTGGGGAAGTTACCTTTTAAAGCATGGAATACACTTTCCTACTAGCTGGTGACTTCTCAAGTTATTTTCATAGGCAAAAAACTCACAATCTTCTCCAGATGATCTGCAGATAAGATACAAAAGTTTATGTGTCTGGGTTAAACGAGACTATATAGCCATAAAAATAAAACACTGTGTTTTGATTCATGCCAAGAAATGTTCTAAAATTACTTCACCGGATTCTACATAAATTTCAAAGCAGAACTACTAAATCTGAGTAATCTTGGTTTATTACCAAGTTAGAGAACATATATTTTGTAAAGCTTTAAACAAAAACTCAGAGATAATTATTCAAGACCTTTTATTGGCATAGTACTTAAAATCCTAGATTTTTTATACTCTTTAAAAAATAACATAAACTAGATCAGAGAAATTAACCTGTAGACAAGTAGAAGAAATATTGTGCTATGAGTTTTCTGTTACTTTAAAAACTTATTGTTGGGCCTAATAAAAACCAAAAGCTTACCATGTATGTCTCGCTATCGCCTATATACTGAACCAAAAGAAAAATCCAGATATTTCCAAGGTATTCAGTTCTTTTCTTAGAATAAGTACTCAATGATGGTGTCCTGTCGTTTGGTGCCTGGGAAGACCATGGAAGAGAGCCTCCTAGAAGCTATGCTAAGGCATATGAAGGCCAAGGAGGTGATGCAAGACAGTCAGCATGGCTTCGCCAAGGGCAAG